>NC_036247.1:30149833-30166350 GCF_002742605.1 Olea europaea var. sylvestris | reverse complement strand
CTTGATTCGCCACTACTTTGGTATCCATCATGACTGGCTTGCCTAAATTGAGTTCTGCCCCGCATCATATGCAACTCTCCACTCTTCCTATCCTTTTTTCAGCCCTCATTTCCATCTTCTTACTCCTAAGAGAATCTACGACAATTTCAGGTGTTAACGTGTCCCTACCATACTTAATGGCATTTTTAACTACTTTATAAGAGTCCAGGATTGAATTGAGCAAGATAATGGCCTTATAGGTTTCAGACACGGTTTCGTCACAATTGACAATATCTTGCACCAATTTGTTAAATACATCTAAATTGTCGTCAAGATCCTTTGAAGGATCCATTTTAAAGCTGAAGAATCGTTCGAGTAGGTAGAGTTTATTCGGTGTAGATTGAAGCAAGTATAAGTCTTCTAGTCTTTTCCAAAGTTCTTTGGTGGTTTTTAGTTTTCCCACTTTTCTTAAGACAGCGTCAGACAAGTGTAATATTATTGAGGTATAGGCAAGCTCTTCGGCTTCCTCTTTTTGTTCTTTTGAGATGTCAGGTGCAAAATTGCCTTCGATGGCTTTTGACACCTTTTGTTGGACTAGTATGCCTCTCATCTTTTGTTGCCAGATAGAGAAGTCCCCTTTACCGTTAAAAATTTCCAAATCAAAATTATGTGTTGTCATTGGTTAACACACTAATTAAACCACACGAAGTAGTATTGGGAAGCGTGATAAGGTAATATCTTGTTAATTCTTAGCAAAAGTAACAATGAACCTAAACGCTACGTCCACCAAGAAATACCAAGCACTTTAAATCAAAAGAACAAGCACTCAATTAATGCAAGTAATCCTAGTTCTAGAACAAGCAATGGTTACCCCTTCACGGTAACCCCAAAACCTAACGATCACCCCACACGATGATCTTCCTATTGCTGAATTTAAATAGATTAAGTCAATTTACCAGCGCGGACCTATCTGAGTCCGTAGAGTGGAGAAAAACGAGCTTGCTGTTGAATTTCAGTCGGCGTCGCACCAGGGGCAAAATCGTCCAACTTTTTCTGTGTAACCTGAAACATAAAACAAAGTATATCAGTGCATTTAGGAGATCGAAACAAGCAAGTTACCTGAAGACAGCGTCGCCGGACAGCCGCCCACGCGCCGCCGCCGTCAGCCCACGCGCCGCCTCTCCGGGAGCGCCTCGACTTGCTGGTGATGGGTATGGCCTCCTTTTGTCCAACCGAGCTTTGGTTTGTGAGTAATTGAAAATTTTCAGATTCGGGTTCTAAGGTTCATGTCCGAAAATCAGCCAATTTTGAGCCAATTTTTGCTACCCAAGCTCTGATACCAGATGTTAGGATCTTTCTCAAGCTGCTCAAAGTGATTTTCGGGCTCAGTTAACCATTAATCATCGAATTCAATCACCAAAACCGAGATGACCGACCGTCGGTGCTACCTTCTTCCTATGGTTGCTATTGTTCTTTTGCTTGTTGATTCTACCACACACTTAGGATGGATACCACACAGGTAAGAGTCACAAAGTCTTAAGCAATTGGTAGGGAAGATAACTTGGCAGGAAGCATGAAGAAGAAGAAGAATAATAATAATAATGCCTCTCTCTCGAGTTCTCACGCACGGCTCAAAAAGGAGAAGGAGTCAATTGCCAATATATATTAGTTCAATGGCCAACTTAAGGTAAGTCACAATATGGTAAGTAGGCTCGACTAGGGTTAAGTCCCAATAGAAAACAACAAGCCACAAAGATTAATAGCCATCCAATAGGTAAAGCAACGCTAGGTCGGTTCATCCATTATTCGGTGTTGATTTATCGTTCAGTCATTCATGTCGACTGATAAAATTGGTTTTCATCATCGCCCGGGAGGTCATTTGACAATATGATGTCTAACAGTTATAACATTGACTGTTGGAGGCTAATCAATAGCTACCACACAACTATCTTTCCCAAAAAAAATCTCACAAAAATAAAAACTCAGGAAAAATTTTTATTGCTATCAATCAATGCGGCCACAAAGAGCTTATAATACTTTATATAGCTAAAATCCTAGGAAAACTCCAAAAAAATAATTAATAATTAAAAAGATTTTTTTTTTCCAAAAATGAAAAAAAATGAGATAATGACTAAAATTGAAAGTCCTAATCTTAATGGTTATTCTCCAACAAATAGAATTCAAATCCAACTCAAATTGATTGAGACATAACTAAAACAAAAATTACCAAAAAAGGAAAAAAAACGCATAAATGAAGGCCTAAACAAAAGAATTTGCCCGAAATTGGCCCTACATCACGAGCAGAGCTACTGAGTTTTGTTCATTGGCCCGTTTCTAATTGAAGTTCACTAAAATTTCGTCAAAAACAGATAGCCCCTTAATTTCTCTAAAAATCTAAAATTGCCTATTTCTATTTGTGCCGGTCCCACTTTTTGATAAAGTCTAATTCCTTCTGCATGACATCAACATTATTTTAGAAGATAAAAAAAATTAATATTATTTTTTTCAATTTAAAAATTTATTGTTAGCCATAAAATTTTTTGTGTCCAAGACATTTGACACATTTTCACAATTCACATAACATTTTTTTTTTCTATTTACCCACTCTTCACTAGTTTTATTGTTATACAAATGGTTTTTACGTTTTCTGAATTTTAAAATAATCTTTTATTTCTTAATTTCGTCGCTGCTAAATTCGCTAGTCAGTAAATGTATTGTTGAATTTTATTTCATCAAAGCTGACTAATAATTTCTTGGCTAGTAAATATTAAGGTGCCGAAGTCTCAACAAAAAAAGGTTGGCCAAAAGTAAGAGCTTCATCGACTTTTTCATTCGGCCGGCAAATGTGTCACATTTAGGCAAACTACTATATTATATTAGTCGGCAAATTATTGTTTTCAGTGGCTAATGTTATATTGGTAGGGAAAAATTGGTCGGTAAAAACCGACTAGTTTTCGATTGGTCGAGGAAAACTGGTTGGCAAAGGTATCACCAACTAAAAAATTTTCTTATTGAGTAAAAAATTATCTTTTGGTCGAGAAAATCTAGTCAATAAAGCCACTGTTTCTTGTAGTGTAAGATGCTAATCAAGTTAGTCAAATTTTTAGGGAAGTGACACTATCATCGACCATACTATCTCTTCTCATCACTGAAAATATATACTAATGATTTTGGCATTTGATCTCTCGCTTCCATTTACAAAGCCACGTCTAGTTGCTAGACTAAATGAGAGTTTGAAAAAGTTCTTTCCATAATCACTGCAATGAAAAATCTCAACTAGAACTCGGGCCTAACAAACTGAATAAATCATTGAAAACTTTAATTAAGTGTGAATTTTTGATCAAATTTTATACTTCTATTTACTAATTTATGAATGTCGAAGTGATTTTGGATCTTCTTGGCGTGTGTCAAGCAATTGGGGGCACAGTGTGGGGTTGATGCTGGATTTTCTATGCAGGCAGGAACAGCGATCGCCAGGCTATCAACCCTATCCTTCTCCGTCCCAAATATCAAAGTTGAGTGCTCTGCCATCTCTCTTGAATTCTCTGTGTTTTTCTCAATTCGATCTGGGGATTTGTTGCTGTCTTTTAAAAAAACTATTTGATGAAAACCATATATTAGCTAGTTTGCCCAAGAGGTTAAGGGGGAAGACTTAAGATCGTTTGCACATAAGCACACATGGGTTCGAACTCCATGGCCAGCAGTTTTGCATTGTTTTGTTGATTTTCTATAATAAAATAATTCTTGAAAGAAAACATGAAAAATTATAGTGAAACTAATTTTCATAAAAGTGTAGTTATATTTATATTTTCCACTTTCTTAGTGGTGTTGAATAATGGTAGCAAGTACCCACAATTCATTAATGAAATCAAATATCATGTAGATATAAAAAGATACAAGTTGTTAATTTATTATATTCTTATAAAAATATTCCCCTTTTTGCGATCAGTTACAGAATCATTAGAAATAACTCCAGAACACTTTGCAAGAAGCTTCCCAAAAAGTTGGCTATTCCGAGCATACATAGAGGAGTTCATGCTTTGTAATTGAGTGCCTAAAGAAATCTTTTTGGTCAAATTATTGTAAGATAAGTCCAAAACGCTGAGAAAATTTAGATTTACAATTATGTTTGTTATCTCCTTGAAAGCTATTTTCGAGACAACTCAGGGTATTCCAACATATATTTGACCAATGGTTTAAATGATATTTTTCATCAGATAATTTCTAGGTAGGTTCAAGAAAACTAAACCTCTTATAGCAGAAAACTAATGAGAATAGTTTCAATTGACTTATTTTCAGAAACGTCAATGCCTTTCAGATGTCCTAGTCCTAGTCTTATGCATTCTAAATCTTATCCTTTCCATTGAACAAAAGCACTGTTAACATGAACGTTTCTTTAGGTCAAAAAATTTTTTTTAGCAAGGAATACACAGTTTAACGACGACTATATTTCATATCTAATTATGGAGGTGATTGAAATGAAGGTAGTTATCTGTGGATTAATCACAATTCACTTGCCCATTTTCTTTTATGTGTGGTTCAGTAGGAATGCACTAATTTTTAGAAAGATCACCCAATCTGCGACAATGCATCTAAAAAACATTATGACTTGTTTTAAAGATTTATTTAAAAAAAAAAAAATTTGAGTTCACCATGCAGTTCTTCGTATATTTAGAAGTGGTTCACATCAAAGCCTTTCTCATCGAATTCACCATTGTCTAAAGTGGATGGTAAGAAGTTACAATCCCTTCTCGAATTGAAGCAAATAAAAAATTTTGAGATAAGTGGTTCAACATAGTATGATGGTAGACAAAGATTACAAACTCAAGTTCGTCGTTATACGTCTATGAGTGCTTATAAGTGATTATAAGCTATGAGTTCTAAAAAATGTGTGAATTAAAAATGAGTAATAATTTTGGATTCTACGAAATATGTAAATGAAAGTATGATTTATTAGCTTAAATTATAATTTAAGTCTTGCCAAACATGAACAAAAATTGTCCATGTGTCATGCTATGAAGAATGAATTCGGCTTATATGTGGGCATGCTGGAAACTAAATTGAAGTAAATAAAGTAACTAAGAAAAATGAGGAACGATAAGAATAGAAAAATCTTTTAGATCAATCTTCTCAAGGACCATGATGTCTACCCTTTAAATGCTTGTATTCCATTTTTGTTTTTCCCTTCTCCCACTATACCAAAAATTATCATTTGCAACACATAAAAGACAACATTTGGTAGTTAAGTGTTGCTAAAGGGGTCTACCGCAACATTTTAATAAGTGAATGTTGCCATTAGTTAATATAATTTAGCTTTGGCAACATTTTGTAAGTGGATGTTGCTAATGTTGCCTTTTGCAACGTTTAATGAATGTCGTGAAATGTTTTATTTTTTGCAACGTTTATTAAACGTTGCTAAAAGTTAATTTTATTACAACGTTTATTAAAAGTTGCTGTAACCCGCCTTTTGCAATGCGAAACGGCCGTTGTAGAAAGTTACCATTTTACAATGTTCATTGAAGGTTGCGAAAACATTAAGTGGATTTTACTTTTTGCAACACTTCATAAATGTTGCAAAAGGACATGTTTCGCAACATTTAATGAACGTTGCAAAAAGTAAAATATTTTTGAACTTTTTAGATTTTACTTTTTGCAACGTTTAGTAAACGTTGCTAAAGCATTCCACATCGCCCAATCCGCTTAGTTTAAACGGAAAAAAAATAATAAAATCCTCATTTTCAATCAAAAGCCAACATCCGTAACCTATTTTCCATGTCCCTCTGAGACTCACAGCCCCGGCACTCTACTCTCCACGGCGCCGTTAGGAGTGGGCAAAACCCAAACCAAACCAAGAAAACCGACCCAAACTGACCGGTTTGGGTCTGTTTTTTGCTATGTTTTGGTGGGTTTCGGTTATTGGGTTGAGTGGTCGGTGGTCGGGTCGGGTCGCAATTTCCTTCAATCAGAACAAATGCCCTCACAGTTAACTATAACTCCACGATCTTGTAAGTGCATATTACTCTTCCTATATATGTATTTTCATTACGTGTTTTGTTCCATTTCTGATTTTTGTGGTCTTTCCACTATGTAGTGTTTTTTCCAGCAGAAGCCTGTGAAACAATTGACGGAGTCAATTTTCTCTCAAATTGCCGATGACAATCTTCATTTTCCAGTTGCCGATCATCGGACATCCACCCTCCAGTACTAGACTGCAGGAGTAAGTTAATAATGGGGTTGATGTTGGTTTTAATTGAATAAGCCCTAACCTGTCACATGTAGGTTGATATTTACAGATTTTTCCCGTGAACTGTATTGGTTTATATAACTGGGGCTTATGATAATTAACAAGCTGCTTTCACATTTAGGAGAAAAAGTTCTCTATATTCTCGTCTCCTCCAACATCCAGTCTCACATAGGTAGGAACTTTGTGAGTGGTTTACAAGGATATTAGGTAGCTTTAGCTATTGTCCAATTTCATGTTTCTGAAGGTAGTAATCTTCTCTGTGTTGTCTTGGTTGGTGGTAACCACTCAGATGATTCCAGGCTCATAGATAGGTCATGAATGGGCTGCAAAGATGATATCATGCATCATTATTCAAAAAAAAAAAAAAAAAAAAAAAAAAAAGAGGAATTAGTCAGATGTGGTGGGGGTAACGTGAGCATCCTAATGAGAACTATTCAAACTATTAGTTGCCGAGATGTTCTGTTTCCTATTTGTGAGCTGCAAGTTGCCTTGTTCGTCCCTTCTGCTATTGCTTGCTGGTCGCTGGTAATAAGAAAGTAACAACTTGAGGATTTTTGACCTTTTTCCCCTTCCTGTTTTGGCCTTAGAAAATATAAATTCAAAAATTTTCGCAAGGGATAAGGCCATGTAAAGAGAATCAAATAACTATTTGTTTTTAATATTAAGAATCAAAGGAACGTGTTAGACTTACCTGTGTAACGCACCGAATTCTTGGAATCTGAAGCGTTAAAAATAATCGATCTTTCTTTGATTCAACCCCTTTGATGTTAACCAAAATAATTTGTAAATTAGACAGTTTTTGGGTTTTGAAACATATAAAAATATAATGGGAGGTAGTTATTCATATAAACTTATAAAATTGTGGCGAAATTTGGTTTTGGAAAACATTTGGAGGCATTTCAACAATTCAGATTGAACAACAGCGGAAGAAAAATATATTTGGCCTAGCAAATATCTATTAAAAATTATGAAATTTTTACATGGACTAAAGCATTCATATATGTATCACATATAAAGATTTGGGGGCTTGATGATAACGCTTGAAGCCCGAAAATATTGCTCGAATATGCTGGACAGAAAACTCGGATTCGAAACGACGCAGTTTACCAAAATGGACATCACTTTTTCTCTATATAATATTTTAAGAAAATTCCAAAGGATACTATTAGAAGACTCGTAGACCTTCAAATACCACTGATTTCACTCTAAAATATGCAACGTAGCCCAAATTATACCATTTTCAAATGGAAGACAGAATTTAAATTTATAGTCGGCAGTAAATACACTTCGGCCATAGTCGTTCCAACATTTCCAAATTATGGTTGACATGAAATGCATATAAAACTGAACGAATCAGATGTTTAAACATTTTAAAAGTTCCAGTTATTCATAATACGTTTACACAAATTGGAAATTTTACTAGAAAGTTGAAAGCCTTTCAAATCGCCGAGCACTTGCCACTATGCCAAACTGCCGCCATGCCTTGAATCAACCAGTGAGATTATAGTGGGTGTGAGTACTAGAAGTAATACTTAGTAGGAAGACACTAGAGTAAATGATAAAATACATATATGTTTTCAATAATGCAAATTTTGATTATTTGTGTCACCATCAATCTCTTCCTCTTATTTGAATCACCAAACGGTGCCTCCTTCATGAGTAACACCATAATAGTGTCACCTTAAATTTCAAGCGAATTGATGATCAATCAGTCCGCTTACTTGTAGGTTTTGATAACCCCATTTCATTTATCATAATTATCTCTTTATATCTCATGTAAACCACCAAACGATGATTCCATCATCAGTAACATAATAACAAATTTAATGCAAATGAAAACATATAAATCTTACATCACATACAAAAGCACCAAAACACCCATACCTTAATGCTTGAAGTTTGAATATCCTTTTTGCATTCAATATATTGAACTAAAATGCAGCGTACTTCTTTGCCTCTTCTTCGCCTCTTCTTCAAATAAATTTTCAGATTCAAGGTACTTTAGTTTGTGTGAAAATGGACAAAATAATTTTATGTATATGTATAATAGTTTGGGAGAAAAATGTGGCTAAAGGAATTGAAATTTGGTTTTCAAAATAAGCCTATGACTTTTAAATTCTAATGGGATGGGTTTTCTCTTAAACCTCCATTGAAGTGGTATTGGTAATGCATTTAAAAAAAATGGAGTTATAATGATATGTAAGTGGGGGTTTTAAAACATGGGTTACAATTGAAAGTGGGGAGGTTATAGAATTTTTAATTACCTAAATGGCAGTTTCCCTTTTCTTTTGTCTTACTAACATAGTGGCTTCAAATGGGGATGGTTATGGTTTTAATTTCAAATGGAGGTGGTGTTGTAATTTGATTTATTTTTTTTAAATGGCAGTTTATGGATCAAAATGGCAGGGTGCTAATTAACATTTTTCAGATACTAAATGAAATGGATTCGCAATAACAAATATAAAAAAGGCCCTGGCAGTTAACAAAAGTGGGGTTAAACAATGGTAGTGAACTGTTAATTAGGTGCATAAATGTGGGTATAAAAGTGTAGATTGACATTTCAAGAAAACTGTGGCAGTTTACCTAATGGAAATCAAAGTGGTATTTGGAAAAATTAATGTTTATCAATAGCAATATGAAGGTGGGTCCGCAGTTGACTGAAATTGGGATTTAAAATGGTTAGTGATGGGGGATGGTTATGCACTTAGTGGGTGAGTGGCATATTTAAGTGGGGTGCCTAAGGAAAAAATTTCAGCTTGATAGGTTGAGAGAAAAAAATAAATAAAAAATAAAATTGACGTGGCTAAAAAAATGGGAGTCATTGGAAGGACAAAACCATGTTAAGGGTTGTTTGGCATAAACAATAAGTGTATAAAAACTTAAATGTTTAAAGACTTAATATAGGTAGCAATTTATATAAAGTGTCATCAAAATAATGTAACAAACAAAAATTTGTCGAAATTTGTCGTCTAAATGAGATTTTAATCCCTTACAAAATTTTAAAAAAAACAAAGTACGCAAAACTTTACTATCGTGACCAAAGCTTTAATTCAAACTCTTAAGGAAGTGTCGTAGCAACGCAATAATATAACCCAAATTATATTTAAGTTCTATAAGAAAATTTTTATTTTTTGAAACGAAACAAAACATTTTTTTTTTCCGGTCGCTGCAACCTAAGCATATATCATATAAGTGTACAACCAACTCACAAAGGCAGCGTCGGACTGACTCAAGATTTCAAAAGAAAAAAAAAGGTTTTTTGAACTTTTAAAAGAATAAAAACCAACAGTTAGATTGTCCAAATTTGAATTTCATAAAATAAATTGATACAGTCTAACAATAAAATTGTATATATTATGAAGTAATAATTTGAATCAATAAATTTTTTAAAGAAATTATTTCAAAAATGAAAACTAATAATATATAATTGTTTAGTCATTGTTTATTGTATTAAAAAAATTATACAAAAAATGGGAGTACATGGATTTGAACACCATACCTCTCACATACAAAGTGACCCCTCTATTGAAGGTTTGTACAATTATGAGTTAATATTTAGTTATTATTTTACTGTGTTTAAAAATTAAGAGGAAGATTAGTGTTGAAAGGAATTGAACCAGTGTTTCGTTGCTCGGAAAAGTGAACGCCCATCAATATAATCTGCACACCATTTCGTTCAATGCTCAAGCAATAATATATACATGTTGATGTTTGGAGGTGATAAAGAAAACTCGCACGATGTATTGACCCAGACTTATGGAGTGAGAAACAAAGAATGAGTTGTCTATTGTATATTCTTCTTGAATTTATGCAAAACAAATAGGATGTTGACTTCAGAGAACGACTTTGTGTGGCCGAGCTATTTCTTGGAAATATAGATTGTTTGCAACAGTCAAGTGGGTCCCATTTTGTTTCTTTAATGTAAAATACATGAGTTTTGCTACTCAAACAGTGTGAACGATAGGGGTTAAAAATGAGGGGACACGTGTTAAATTTTCATTGGACAATTTTTTTTAAAAAAATAGGGCATTGACTTCAAAAAACGACTGTGTGGCTGAGCTATTTCTTGGAAATATCGATTGTTTGCGACAGTCAAGTGGGTCCTGTTTTGTTTCTTTAATGTAAAATACATGAGTTTTGCTACTCAAACAGGGTGAGTGACGGGTTAAAAATGGGGGGCCACGTATTAAATTTTCATTGGACAATTTAACAATAAAAAAAATTGAGTAACAGAAGCACTGTCAACGTAGCACCTGTCAAAAGCCTATCACCTAACCCTGTTCAAGGAGCATTATTCAAAATAAATGACCATTTCTAACATTAGACAGACTGAAATAGAAGTCAACATTGGTGGCTTTTGTAAAAATATCCATTTCGCAATTCTACTTTTAGTGTGACGTGTGAAACGTGTGGATGACAGAATTGACGATTTAAAGGAAATGATTATTTACCAAACTTTCCCTACTCAAACGTTCATATAGTAGGTCATTAATATTATATTGAAAAAAATGCCAAGAAAATCTATCCAAATCTCGGAAATTTGTCCAAAAAAGCCATTCCAAGTAGGGGGGAGGGGTGTGGGGGTTAATACATTGACTTCATAGATGGACATAGATCCAAGTCAACTATGTCAAGTTGTAATTTCATCATATACACAATTTTTTTTTAGTATGGTTTTTGAAAGAAATTTGATCAACACATAGATGCAACTTGACAGATGATGAATTGATGATGATGCCTGAGGGTGTACGATGCACCGAGTCTATCCCGCTTGTGAGCTCTAATTGACTAGGAGGTGTCTATGATTGTTCCAAGTGATCAGAAAGGACAAAATCAACCAAAGCAATGGAGTTACCATGTGAAAGAATTCATATTGGTCTGTTTTTATTAGTAATGACTTCTGAGGGCTTAAATTGAAGAAACAGTGGCTGCAACTGGCTACGAGTTACTGCACGGATATATTACAACTATGAATAAAGAATTAGTTTTAGTGACGATTTTATCGAAAAGTTTAATCTATCATTGGCAAATATTAATCTTTGATCTTGCATAGAATTATTTGATTTCCTTCGATATATTTTCTTTCGCTATGAAGATTGATATCTATTACTAACTACCAATTGTTTTTATGTTGATCATAAATTTTGATGTGTTGGATTAAATAGTCCTCGAAAATCAATATTGAATCAATATGTGACTTTTGCAGCTACTATAATCATAAAACTGCACAAAACTTGACATAGTTTGTGTTAATCAAATTCACACGTTCGAGTCGGTGGTTATATCGTTACAGTTTGTGTGATTTTGATGCGCATATGAAGTGTACAAAGAGTTATATACAGAACCAACAACCTCAAAAGATCAAATCCAGGAGTGTTCAGCCCAAAATTTAACATTCTTTTTGTACCCTTAAGGAAATGGCTTTTGAGGGGTCCCTCTATTATACTATACATTTATCCCTTGATTAAGGATCGACTCAATATTTGGTATATAGAGTATTCCGTATTATGTATTAAGTTGTCTACCATTTGTACTACTTAAAAGTATTTTAGAGACCAATTTTAAGTGGACATAAGCCTCCATTGTGAGAAAACAACTATAGTTGCGTGTTTACTCTGTAAGGAACATACAATTTTAAGCAGCATTATCTATATATTGTCATTAGCACCTCTGCAGTCAAGGCTAAGTGATAAATAAATTTAGATTTCAAAATGTTGTTCTTTGTATTTTTCCCTAAAGCATTAGTGGACTCTCACTATTTTATTATCATACAATCAAATATTTCCAACATATAGTGGAGTTTAAGATTTATTTTTTACTTAATTGCATTATGCACTAACGAATCTAGAAAGTGGCTTGAGTTTTTTAGTACATAGAAATTAAATAAGTCATATACTTGACTAAAAAAAGCTAAACTAACTAATTAATCAAGCGATATACTATCTCCATTAAAATTTATTTTTACATCAATGATTAAACACAACAAAGCCAGTTATTTGTATGGATTGAGATCTTACGAATTGATATTATTTTTAAAAATACTTAGAAAATAAGACAATGGTGATAACTAGAATAGAAATAGTAACATTGCCATGCATAGTCCCTGCACCTCTCTAGCCAACATATTGTTTGAATGATAGTCAACACTTTCTTGTTTCCCAGAAGGGGCTCCTGATTTCAATATCAAACCAAGTCAAGATTTGGATATATAACAACCAAATTGATCAAGTAAATTAAATGTTTACCTTTACGTCTGAAATTTTCTCTTGAATCTTGTCACATAGATTGTTGTTGTCACGTACATCCAGTTTCCAACATTATCCCAAAAGTTGAAGTAGGAATATCTCCAAGAATGCTTGAGGTATAGAGTTATAACAACTACCCAGAATCCAGTAATGAAACCAAATGCCATGCAAATGTAAATATCGTAAGTCAAAAACACATCATCTTCTTCAAAAATATTTCCCTTTCCGTGATCAGTCACAGAACTATTAAAAATATCTTCAGGACACTCCGTCAGAGGCTTTCCACAGAGTTGGCTATTACCAGCATATACAGAAGAGTTGAAGCTTTGTAGTTGAGTGCCCAAAGGAATCTTTCCTGTCAAATTATTGTATGATAAATCCAAAACACTGAGAAAATTTACATG
Organism: Olea europaea var. sylvestris; assembly: GCF_002742605.1. NCBI lineage: Eukaryota > Viridiplantae > Streptophyta > Magnoliopsida > Lamiales > Oleaceae > Olea > Olea europaea. The sequence goes on along the minus strand of NC_036247.1, from coordinate 30,153,478 downwards.
TGCAAGGCTATTCGGTATCTTCCCTGAAAGCTGGTTTCGAGACAAGTCAAGACATTCTAACGTCTCCCTTTGACCAATGTTTGAAATGATATTTCCAGTCAAATGATTTCTAGATAAGTTCAAGAAAACTAAACCCCTTAAAGCAGAAAACTCTTGAGGAATAGGTCCAAAAAGCTTATTTCCAGAAAGATCAATGCCTTTCAGAAGTCCTAGTGTTTTATATTCTGAATCTTGTCCTTTCCATTGAACAAAAGCATTGTTAACATACAATCCAAGATTGTGAAATAACTGATGTCCCAAAGAATCTGTGTTTTCAATTGAACTGTTCTTCTGAACCAAAGCAGTAATATTGTTTAAACACTGTGATATTCTTCCTAAAATATTGTTTCTAGAGAGGTCCAAGACATGGATACTGGTAAGGCGGCAAATTGTTGAAGGCATGATTCCATCAAATTCATTAAGTCGAAGGCTAAGAACTGTCAAACTTGTTAAATGTGTTCCTATCCATGCTGGAATATTACCTGTTAACTTGTTTTCTCCCACATCAAGCGTTCTTAGTCTCGTGCAATTCTTCAAAGTTGAAGGCAATTCACCAATGAAATTATTGTTGCGCAAGTGTAATATTTCAAGCTGATCCAAACTGCCCAAAGTGAGGGGAATTTTACCTAAGAACTTATTATTTGCCAAATCTAGAACAGCTAATTCACTCATGTTGATCCAGCAATTAGGAAGCTCTCCTTCCAATTGGTTATCAGAGAGGTCAAGCATGAGGATGATGAAGGCCTCAGGAATTGTGCATAAGTGAAAAATGGATCCCGAAAACATATTATTGGAAAATTTTAATTCTCCAGAATGAAAAAGAAATAATGGAATTGGACCTGAAAATTTGTTATAACTTAAATCTACAATTTCACGAACAATTGAGTTTGAGGACAAATTAGAAATTTTACCACTAATATTGTTATGAGAAAGATCTAAGTATATTAAAGAAGACATATTCCACAACCAATTAGGTAATACATCTGATATACCAGCAAAAGAGAGATCAAGCTCTATAAGAGTACTCTGAGTTTGAATCCAATTTGGAAAATGAGGCCCCAAATAGCAATGGCCGAGCAGTATTGTGTGCAATTGAAAATGAGGAATCCAATTTGAGCTCAAGTTGAAAGCCTAGGAGTTGAAGGATAAATCCAGGAATTGTAAGTTGGCTAAGTTTGAGAGGTACCATTCAGCGATTGTACCTTCCAACAAATTTGAAGACATTCCTAAATATTCAAGCTTGGAAAGTTTCTCAATACCATCGGGTAGCCTTCTAAATTGGTTGTAAGATAACTCTAAACTTTGAAGACTTGAAGGTAGCCCAAGGCTCTGTGGGTGAAACCCATTTAACAAATTTGAAGACATTCCAAAAGATGTGAGCTTGGAAAGTTTCTCAATACCTTCGGGTAGCCTTCTAAATTGGTTGCAAGATAACTCTAACATTTCAAGACTTGAAGGTAGCCCAAGGCTTTGTGGGTGAAACCCATTCAGCTTATTGTTGTTAAGGATCAAATTTCTTAAGGATGAAATTTTGGTAAAATTTGGCAAGGGACCGTTTAATTCATTGTATGACATGTCTAGTGAATATAAATGACTTAAATTCCCCAAAGATTTTGGAATCATCCCTCGGAACACATTGTAACTCAAAACAAGTTCCTGAAGAAAGATCAATTCCCCATCGGCATCAGGAATAGGACCCTTTATTCGATTATAGGAGAGGTCTATGCTAGTAAGACTTGCACTAGAGTTAAACAACCAGTGGAATGCAAAAGAGGAAGTGAGATCATTGAAGGATAAATCAAGGATAGACAGATAGGGTAAAGAAGAATTAGTAAAGATATCGAAGGAAGGTACTGTGCTGGGAAGTTGACAGGATGACAAATATAGTTCCTCAAGGAAAGGTAACCTTGTTATGTGTTGCAACCAGCTGGTTTGATTCATAAGGTTCACAAAACTCAAGTCAATATATGACAAAAAAGAAAGATGAGAAAGCCACTCAAGGTTCTTGATTCTCAAATTGTTAAAACCAAGGTCAAGAGTATGCAGGTTTGTAAGGTTCCCAAGTTCACAAGGAACTTCACCAAAGAAGTTTGAGTGTAAAAGTTTCAAGTACCTTAATTTCTTGAAGGAACCCAAGAATCTTGGTACTTTACTTCCTCCAAATCATTATGACTCAGGTCCAAATAATTCAAATGCTGCAACTCAAGCAGTACGAGGCTAAGCTTAGCAGCCTTCAGATAAAAATAATCAACCGACTGAGATACATTTAGATCAAGTAAAACTACGTGACCAGTTCCCTTGCTACACGAGATACCCTTCCATTTGCAACATTCCTTTTTAACTTCTTCACTTCCCCAAGATGAGAGGATGCCATAGTCATCAACAAGGTCATGCTTAAACTTGAGAAGAGCTTGTCTTTCCCTGTCTATGCACCTAACTTCAGCCGCAGATACTGAAGTAAGTTTCATGCATAGTGAAAGTACAAACATCAGTACACTCAGTATTTTGATGAATCTGTTAACCCCCATAATTTTTTCTGATATCATGTTTATAGTAATTGAAAAAGATTGAAGTTTTTCAAGCTCATGCAATCATATTATATATGAAGCACAAGTAGAGGATGTATGTCCCACAATGAAGTAGATTCCACTGTAATTTCTTATAGCGTGCATAATGGGCTATAACATTAGTCTTCATAAACTTCTATTCATGGGGCCTCAATTACACCACAATGTCACTGTAATCGTGGATGCGTTAAAGATTGAAATTTTTGATTGTTTAAGTTGAATCTTACCCATAATTATTTTCAATAAGAGATTGATTATTGTTATTATGACATTAACTACTACAAAGAAGTGAAGTGAAATTGTCTAGTTTATGTAATCTACATCACACAATCCAAAATGATAACACTTTCAAAATAAATATTGCACACGAATTAATGAAAAAAACTTTTAACACAAAATATGAAAAATATAATTATTTGAAATATTCAATTCGACGATACCAACAAAAGAGATATCGTGATGCTATATTATAAGTTTTAATCTATTTCGAAAAAACATGGTACATATTGCAAGAGCAAAGGTATATATTTCCTCATTGAAGTTTTTGAGTTACCAAGCAAATTTGAACAAAAAATGGTTCAAGTGAAAACCCAAATTTCTTTTAGACACTAACATAACTAGTTGTAAAACATTGTTCGTCACTCAACTTACACAAAATTTCATGTTGGTCCTCAAACTTTATTTTGTTTTGAAAAAGTCATTAAGTTTGACCGCTCAATTAAATTGCATTAAGTATTCTAACAGAATGTATAATGCATTATTGCTCCACGTTAGATTGCTATCTACCACGTCAGGCATTCTACTAGAAAACAATTAAAATTTAAACAAAGAACTTTAAAAAAAAAAAATTGAAACCCATTCAAATTTTTGAATAAGCTTAACATCCTTGCTCTAATATGTTGTGGCCTGTGGGTTTTGCATTGACCCTTACCTCAATTTTACTACTACATTTTTTATATGTTGGGGGGCATTACATTGATCCTTACCTCAATTTTACTGCTACATTTTTTTGAAAAGAAATTTTATTTATTTGATTTGT
>NC_036247.1:30084216-30139808 GCF_002742605.1 Olea europaea var. sylvestris | reverse complement strand
TTTGTAGGGAAAAACCTTTGCAGGAAAAATAATTTTGTAGGCATATTTGTGGGGCAAACATCAAGGAGATAGTTATAAGACAACAAGTTTTTGAAATTTGTGGTCTAAAGTTTTTCCCTACAGACCCTTTGAAGACAAATACAATTTGTACCATTAGTTTTCTTCCGATAAATCATTCGTCTGCTTAAGTTAATTTTGTTCACAAAACATTTCACTTTTCCATACAAATTATATTGTAGGCTAAAACATGTTTTTACCTACAAATAAACTTTTTGTTTCAAAATAATATTTGTGGGCTTAAACCTGTTTTTCTCTGCAAACAATTTGTTGAGGGAAAAGCATATTTGTAGACTACTATGAAAAATTTGTAGGGAAAAATAAAATTATTTCCATATATTTTATTTTTTTATATTGTACTAATTTTTTTTATCCTTATTCAAAATAATATAAAAAGGTAAAAAGACAATAAATAAATTAAAACATATAGTGTCAATCAATATAACATTAAATCCAAAATATTTCACCAAAATACTAATGAAAACCATTCACTAAGTATGATTACATCTAAACTTAAAATAGTATAAAAAAAAACATGCTTTGCATCATTATGATGTAACGAAAAAAAAAATAACTATTCATCTTCATGAATCAAATATGCAGTTGATCCTCACCAAATTTTTTCTCTTAGTCCTCAATAGCATCCTCCTTATTAACATTATTCTCTGTTGACAATGGTATAAATGAAGGTACAACGAAGCCAGAACTTTTATCACATAGTTGGTGCATAAAATAATGTCAAGATTGCAATAGAATTAAATTGTTGCTCAACAATCTTTAGCTTGTTTTGCATCATCTGCTCCATCTTCACTCGAGCATATTCTACCTTTCGAGCAGCACGTTCCACTTCTAACTCTTTTTCCATACTGCATACATTGGAAGAAGATGTCTCAATGTCTCGAAGGTGATTATCTCCCAACCCACGAATAAGACGTCCAAGCTTTGCAACAAAAATGGACATCATGATATTAAGTTAAGCCTTAGGATCATCTACCTACATCTCCCTCAAACGAATATTTTTGGAAAGGTGCTACTCCTTTGCCCTCTCTATAAAGTATTCATACTTTTTGACAAGCATCTCATCCTACAAACATAACCCACAAGAGATATAAAACATCCCATAAAATCAAAATATGCAAGAGATATAACACAATAGTACACAAGAGATATGACATAACTCAATACATATAATCGACTCATAAAAACATTTTGACCATGGCAGTGTCCGTTTTCAAAATAGTCACATGAAAAGCACCCAAAAATTGTCATACTACATAATCTCATTATAATTATCCTAGCCTTTTTAATCTAACTTTGCAATATATATTTTTTTGTATCTAAATTGGTAGATAAAATATGATAAAGAAAACAACAGTTATAGTATTGAATATTCTTACATGTTGAGCCTTAGCTGCATTATTAAGTCCAACACTTGTTCTTCTCTACATAAACGAACTCACCTGTCGACTTCAAGAAACTTCGGACCATCTTAATACAAAAAAGTATGTTTCAAACACTTATTCAAATTAGTAGCAAATTCTTTAATTAAGTATATGTTGATAACATATAAATTCGTTACCTCTGCCATCTCCTCCAGTATGTACGATAAAGGACGAAAATTGGTACGATGATTGTACATTTTCTTTGACCGATTCTCTATGTTCGCTGATGGTGCTTTCCGCAAAGAAAAACTATAGATATTACATAGCAAAATGAGTACTATAATTAGCACTCTATTGGTGCTATTTATCTTACAAAAAGGTACCTTGACTCTACATATAAACATACATTTGTACGCATAAAAACATAACTAGCACTCTATTGGTGCTATTTATCTTACAAATAAAATAAGATAGATGTCCGCCAAACAAGACATAGTAGTCACTTTCTAGCTTCTATCACTAAATGGAGTATAAATGTACAGAGTGAAAACAATTTCATTACAAATTGACAGCATATATTAAAATTAACAACTAACAGCAAGATTAAAAACTGTCGGCAAGTTTTAAAGTGGAAATTGCTATTCAGTGAGGAAAAGTTAAGCAAAAAATTTAAGTCCTTGTTTGATGTACCATATTTTCCATGAAAATTGGAAAATTTCCCATCATTTTCCAAGTTTTTGCATGTTTGATGGGTAATAATTTCTAGGCAATCGGTTTTCTCACTTTCACCCACGTGACCCTCAATTCCACGAAAATAAGGAATTTCAATTCCCATGGTTGAGCAAGTTTTTCATTTTCTAGGCTCTGTTTGGGTGTTTTTTTTTTTTTTTTTATTGGCAATGGAAATAAATTCTAAGAATTATTGTAAAAAAAAAATATTTCCCTTTAATTGATAATTTACATGTAAAACAAAGTCAAACGAATACCAAAAGATAGATGATTTTCTTGATTTTTTTTTAACAATGGAAACAAATTCTATCCCAATACCAATAAAATTTATCCCTTTAATTAACAATTTTTATAAAAAAATAAAGCCAAATGAATATAAAAAAATAATTGTATTTCAATAATTGTATCTCTTTCATATGTTGTGTTTTGTTGAGACAAATGTTTTCAACATTTATATATAGATCACATATGTTTGTTTTCATTTATTCATTCAATTCATGATTGCATTATTATACTAATGCAAAATCACTTCAAAATTCTGCATTTATTTGAAGTCAAGTGTCATATAAAGAGAGTTCAAAACATAAGTAAGTTCATTGGTCTACGTAATTTGGAGTGCTCCTATTACGTGATGTGGTCATAGTATCTTGAGAGATGAATGTCGAAAAATCGTTAGCACCCGTTTGAGGCATTATCGTCTTAAAGACAAAGAGTCAAACTCTTGTCTCGACCAAATTCATATTTATGCATTTCTCGTTTCTAATTTATGAATTCGATTTTGATAAGTCAAAATTCTCTCAAATTTTATGCACCTAAAAGGTATGTTATTTGAATATAATTTATGCACATCTATTTTCAACAATCCTAAGACGATAAAACCATTGTATTTTATAGTATGCTTTACGTGATAAATTATTTTCAAGTTCTGTTAAGAATTGAAAATTAAATATGTGATTATGTTTCCTTTAGTTAGTAATTGGTGCGTGGGAAATCCATATAATTATTTTATAGTGATCCTCTTAGGAAAGTGGAAGGAATCTGAATGTTCTAACCGTCCGTTTCTATTGTAGTGTTGCTTATTACATAAGTACACTCCATTTTGTCAATTGCATTTTTGTATAAAGTCTCTGCATGATATATTTTGCTGGAATAAATGCATGCACGTGTGATAAGTTATATGCTATAATAATTTGGATTCAATCTGAATTATCCTATGCATTGCGTGGTACTAATTAACATAACTTATCTGCCAATTGCAGACTGCTTTAGAAAATAAGTTCACAATACCGAAATTGTATTATGAAGTTCTATTGAATGGCACGTGTTGTATTCTATCAAGTCGTTTACATGTTGCATTTTACAATTGTGTCCTGAATGGCAGTACAAAAGAAAGTGCATGAGTTTGTTAATGATGAGACAATCAATTTGTGCGTTTATAATTTGAATAAATGCTCAAACATTAATTTTTCTTTGATTAGATACATACCTGTAAATACTTTTGCATCTAAAGGTAAGTAATCCATGTGTTTTGCAGAAGAAAATTCACATTCTTTCATGTACCAGTGTGTATCTTTTTTCAATTGTGATCGCCAACCTATACATTTGGAGTAAAGTTAGTTTCTGAATAAAAATAAACTTTTCATTCCAATGGATTGCTATCATGCGTTTAGTGTTGGTTAAATTGAAGTTATATATGAACAAAGAAACAGGCATGGTCACAACTTTCAAGCCCAAGTTTCCTTAAAAGCACAACCGAATAGGTGTGAAAATGGGAAGAATTTATTATTATTTGGTATAAGGGCCAGTCTATTTGTGTGACTACCTCACACCAATTTCCTAGAAATGAATGGGGTTGATAGAGGCCATTCCACCACTAAATGAAGAAAATAAAGTAATTTTCATCTTCTGTATTGTCTTTCAAGTTTATAATGGAAGTTTCTGTTGGGAATTTACTTAAAATTGCATAGCGGAAATAAAAGCAATTTCAATTCTCACCAGGATTCATCTTTGTATTTAAATAAGAATTGTGATAAAAGTTGTACATTTTCTTAGATTTGCAAACGCCTTTGCGTCATCTTTGTTCCAGCAACTTGAATCTATCTCCCACAGCTATCCAATTGTCCAGCCTCCAATGAATTCCACATAGAAAACAGATTGCAACTACCAGGGTTTTATTCTCTTGTGCTAGCAAGAATTATGAGATTCACTACAGATAGAAAACTCTAGCCATGTATTTATGTAAGCTCAAACGGGTTTGGCATGACCCAGTCCTATATTTAATTAAGGGAAGAATACATAATTCAAGTGCTAAGTCTACCACAATTCAATTTTAAGGAAAAAGTTTTAAAAGTTCAAAACTCAAGTGGTAATTAATAAATTTTACATATAAAAAGAATCCATTATATATCTCTTTCCAATCTCTTTCTCAGACATCGACATCCACCTGCCGCCATCCGCTTTTCACATTCACAGATATCCACCCACCGTCATCTCTTCTCATAGTTTTCCACATCCTTCGCCACCACACCATCACAGTGATTGGCATCCACCTTGATTCAAGATCCATGAGTACAGTAACTTGTTTAAATTTTTAATTTAACAAAATATCAACAAGAGTTGACAAATTATGAAATTAAACTTCAATTTGGACAATCGATTGGTATCGATAAAGTGTAAATTTAATTCTGATGTTGGATTTATCATCAGATTCAAGGTTAATTTGTAAATGTTTTGCTGTGTGAGAATAAAATACATATAAATTGTTACCTATGATGTTGATCCAATGGTATTTGACAAGTTCCCTTGGATTTGTGATATCTGGACATTGATCTATTATCTATGATATTGATTCAATAGCCCGTGACCAATTCTCTTTGATTTGTAGACATTGATCTGTTACCTATTCAAAATGACCTGTGAAAATTTGGTATTGATATATGACATTTGAATGTTGACATGAGACTTGTGAACTGTAACTCGTAACCTATTAACTATAACATGTGACCTGTGGACATAAATCAATGATCTATGACCAATTCTATTTGATCTATGACATGCTGATATTGATATGTGACTTATTCAATAGAACCCATGACCAGCAAAGTATGACGTGTAGAGCATGACATGTGACCAGTTCTGTTTTATCTGTAACATGTTTTATATTTATCTGTGACCTATGCCCAATGACCTGTGACATATCACCTTTGAATTGTGACATGTGAACTGCAAATATGATCTGTGGCTAGTTGTGTTTGATATGTGACCTATGGATATTTATATGTGACCTATGCACAATGACATGTGACCCATGACATTTAAACATGATCTATGACCTATATAATATGATCATGACTAGTGGAGTGACTGTGACTATTTCTATTTGATTCGAGATGTGTATAAAATAATTTGTAACCTATGCATAATAACATGTGACCTATCACCACCACTGACACTACGACCAGATATCAACATAGCATTTGACATATACTCTATAAACATTTGACAACCATGAGCACCACCACAAAACTATTTCAAAAATACTACAAAAATACCTCAAAAATCACCACAAAATTTTGCAAGACCACCACAAGATGAGGCACTAAATTCAATTCACAAAATCACAATCAACATTAGGTCATAAGATTACAAATCACCTAAATACCCATCACAATCAAAATCCAATTCACAAAATCACCCAACATCATAATAAAATCAGGTCATAAGACTTCAACAAAATCACCACAAAATTCCCATACTGAACTTACTGCAGTAAGGACCATTTCAATTTGGGAACTTGTAATTGATTCACACGAGATTGTACTCTAACAAGCAATTTTCTCACTCCATGAGCTGATCTCATTTACATTCAAAGGCTAAATCCCACCATCCATGCCTACTTAACCAAGAACTCGTTCCCTCTATCTCTAGAAGAACTAAATCATTCAAGCTTACTAAATGACCCTACCCCGAATTTATACCCACGAAAATTGGGTTCTCCTCAATCAGACCGTAAGCTTGAGTCATTATATGAGAAACCAAGCTGTTTGTGGTAGAGATATCAACAATGACGATGGAGATGGTGCGGGATCGTTTGTGGGAGGAGGCTCATTTCTGGGTACTACCGTCGACTAGAACATTGCATTAGGGCTATCGCGAATCTAGTATTGACGATAGGACTTGCAAAAGTGGCGAGGTTGTGACTGGTTACAGTTGTTGTAGTAGTAGAAATTTGATAGTGGTCGGCGGTCAAAGATGATAAGGTTGAGCCGTAAAGAAGAGAGAGAGATGAGAAAGAGATGGAGAGTGGAACTAAGAGTGAGAGATGAGAGAGAGAGAGAGTAATTTTAATTTTGATTAAACACTTGATTAATGCATAAGTAAATTGTACATCTTCTTTTTGAATTATCATATTTAAAAACCGGTTGGTGTGTAATTTCCTCTTTAATTAATCATTTAATTAAATTCGGTCCGTGAATTAATTAATCCAATTAATTAATTTGGGCCTATAAATAACCAACTCAATTAATTAATTTATCCAACGATTGTTAAATTAATTAATTGACAAATTGCAATCTTCCAATTTTCTTTTGTGTGCGACCCATCGGGTTCTCGATCACGATACCTAACGATGTGAAGTATTATTTTGATCTAATCAAAATTGATAAATTAAAACACCCTTTTAATTTATCACCAATTCATACTCGCCGTCCCAGATTGACATCTAGCAATATATCAGGGCAACACATGTGACGAGAAATGTCACGTCGTATGACAAAACCAAACTTGTTCGTTTACCATGACACTATAATCTCTTCGTCAATATGATCTGATCAATTATTAGATATAGAAGTGTGCCAATCTCGATTATCGATCATATATTTCATTCTACTATTAAGTCAATATGAGTCGAAAACTCCTTTTCGACTTATGAGCATACCTTGGCCAAGGATTTCGTTATCGACTTAATCGAATGAAATGCATATCACAATCTCTTACTATCTAAGAGTGACGAATCATCTATTGGTCATTCACAACCTTCATATGAATCTTGACATAACTGAACGATGTCGTATTAGCAGTCCTTGGCAAAGCAACATCCAACACCGTCAAAGCATGATTGTCCTCATACAAGGTACTATGACGACCTCAAATCAAAGGACCAATTCCACTACCAAACGTTAGAGATTAACCACTGACACTCAGATAATTATCCATATGGAATCTCTTCGTGGGTCTCCAATGTTTCCTTCCATAACAAAACATCCATGCGTTCATTTAAGTGTCACCAGACTTTAGCTTGTGAAATCAGCTACTTACTTCACAAGTAAGAAATGTCACATGTGATGGTCTATCCGTAATAACGATATTCGTATCTCGTTACTACTTACTACCACGGATTATTCGAGATCCAATCATATGTAATTTACATCTCACAATCACAGCTCCTTGTGATTAACAAATCACTTAAACTTAAATCTTCGGACTCTATTATATAATATTATTTATCAGAATATTAATTTAAATAAATAATAGATCTTGCAAAAAATAAATGCATTAAATATATTAAAAGTGATTACAACCTAAATAGATTGGATTTAGGGTATAACACTTATAGTTTCTCGAGAATTTGCAACTTTTTATGGGAATGTTGCATAAATGTGTAACTATCATTGGAGAGGACTCCAAATATGTTTAGTTCTAGATAAAGACACATCCGTGTCTATTCATGAAGAGACAATTTTTGGGGGCTAAGACACTTTATACAGGCTATAATTATGATTATTGCTCCACAATATGAATATCATTACCAAGGGTCATGATTTTTCCTACACAGAGTTTAAGGAATTTTGAAAAAATGGAAGAGGGGATATGTTTTCCAAAGACACGCCAACGTGAAGGAAGAGACCACGAAACATATAGTACCTTATATTCTAAAAGGCTTTTGGTAATTGCATCAATTGGCAACTCCTGTGGTTGGTTTAAACATGGGATAAAAGAAATAATGTATATGGTCTATCCCGTAAGTAGATAAATTTTTTCTTGAAACTATAGAAGTGTTTTTAAACACTTTGAAAAAGAGAAAAGGAGACTGGTCATTTTGTTAATTGACAATTTTAAATGAGGAAGTACGTAAACTTTCACAAGACATTGACATTCCTAATCATTTTTTGATGTGGAATATATGAAATGGATATTGTCTATCTAATAGATCGAACTTTTAAAAGAGTTAATGAACTCTAAGTTTGAACCTAACCCAAGATTTGTGGGGGTTGCAATACGACTCATAGAATACATTCCTAATTGAGGAATTGTGGGTAATCTATTTTACAAGTTACATTCTTTATACCTTAGAAGTCATAGAAAATTTTTCTATGAATATGAGAGTGTAGAATGGCCTTATACTAATTAGAAGGATGGTTTACAAACCATGATACACACTACGTTGAAAGTGGATAAATGGATGAAAGTTGATTATTGCATTCATTGGATATGCAATAATAATTGTTGGAACGTTTGAAGAATGTTCATAAATTGAAGTTGATTTTGGTTCAATTGTAAATTGAATATCCATAATTCTAAATCCACTGGTAAAAATGTTGTACTAAGTGAAATGATTTGTTAGAAATCTTCCAATCATATTCATAATTGGGAGTGAGAATCATGTGGCTTATTTAAAGGATTTCTCAGTTGGTGATTATTTATATCTACTAAATGAATTACTATGATTGCTAACCATATTTAATGAGATATAAAGTCACCTATAATATATGTCATTTAAATTAAATAATAGAATTCGTAGATTCAAATCTTCGTAATTTGTTAATCACAAGGAGTTGTGATTGTGAGATACAAATTACATATAATTGAATTTTAAAATGTCTGTGGTCGTAAGTAATAACGAGATACGGGTATCGTTATTACGGATAGACCATCGCGTGTGGCATTTCTTACTTGTGAAGTAAGTAGCTGATCTTATAACCTAAAGTGTGGTGACACTTCAATGAACACATGGATGTTTTGTTATAGAACAAAATATTGTAGACCCGCCTAGAGATTCCGTATGGATAACTATCTGAGTGTCAGTGGTTAATCTCTAACATTCGGTAGTGGGATTGGTCCTTTGACTTGAGGTCGTCATAGTATCTTATATGAGGATAGTCATGCTTTGAGGGTGTTGGATGTTGCTTTGCCAAGGGCCACTAATACGACATCGTTCGGGTATGTTAAGAATCGTATGAAGGTTGTGAATGACCAATCGAAGATTTGTCACTCTTAGATAGTAAGAGATTATGATTTTCATTTCATTCAATTAAGTTGATAATGAAATCCTTGGCCAAGGTGTACTCGTAAGTCGAAAAGGAGTTTTCGATTTATATTGACTTAATAGTAGAGTGAAAGATATGATCGATAATCGAGATTGACACACTTCTATATCTCGTAATTGATTGGATCATATTGACGAAGGGATTATATTTTCACGGTAAACGAATGAGTTTGGTTTTGTCATACCATGTGACATTCCCCATCACATGTATTGTCCTGACACATTGCTAGATATCAATCTGGGACGACAAGTGTGAACTTATGATAAATTAGAAGGGTGTTTTAATTTATCAATTTTGATTAGATCAAAATAATATTTCATATCGTTAGGCATCGTAATCGGGAACCTGATGGGTCATACACAAAAGAGAATTAGAAGATTGTAATTTGTCAATTAATTAATTTAACAAGCGTTGGATAAATTAATTAATTGGGTTGGTTATTTATGTGCCCGAACTAATTAATTGGATTAATTAATTCACGGATCGAATTTAATTAAATGGATTAATTAAATATTGGACCGGGTCAGGCCAAGCCCGTTTGGGCTTATATAAATAACTTATTAAGGGTTTATAATTTTGTAGAGATTTTTCATTTTTCTTGCTAGCACAAAAGAAATCATAATACTACAATTTTGTTCTCTGTGTGGATCACCGTTGGAGGCTGGACAATTGGACAGCTGTGGGTGGCAAATCAAGATCATTGGAACAAAGAAAAAGCAAAGGGATTTGCAGATCTCGAAAAATGTATGACTTTTATCACAATTTCTATCTAAACACAAAGATGAATCTTGATGAGAATCGAAAATTATTTTAATTTTCTCTGCACATGTTAAGTATATTCTCAACAGTGGTATCAGAGCCTACTTTGTGTTTGTTAGGAATTGATCTACATGTGGAAGAAATCGAAAGTTGATTTTGTTCTTTTCTCGTTTCTAGCAATTAAGAAGAAATTTGATTATATATATATACATATATAATTTTGGAATCTGAAAAAAATAAAAAATTTGGATTGGATGGTGGCATGGCAGCGACGAACTACCGCCTTTACCTATGGCAACTGCTAGCAGAGGCAGTAGGGGCCACTGCACTAAGCAGCGACGTCTGATGCTATAGCAACGAGAGCTGCTGCTCAGGCGGCTCCTGCCGCGGGCCATTACTGTGGTGCCGCCCGGCGATGCCAGCGCCACCAACAAGAAAAAAATTTTAATTTCTTAGGATTTTTAGTTGGGTAAAGGAGATTTGGAGGCGGGGGCCTCAGTTGCAAATTTTGAAATTGCAGGCCCCCGCTTTCAATATTATGAAAAGGGGTCAAGTTGTAAGTTTAAATGGAAGAGCATGTCTACAATTTCAGAAATTGGAAGGTCCTATAATTAATTCTAAACCTAGGTCAAATTGCAATTTCCAAAATGTTTTGAATTTGAATTTTAAAATGGTTTTAAAATTGTATTTTAAATGGGTTTGACCCATAATTTTAATTTTGATCCAAATTAAAAGTTTTATTTAAAATTTAAGACTTTTTATATTTTCGTTCAAATGTGATTTTAACTTAAATATTAAATTTGACCCTATATTGAATTTTATTTTATTTAGGAGTGTTATCCTACTTTAAAATATTGATACAATTTAAATTAGAGTTTGACTCAAATTTAATACTTAATTAAAATTTGATTTTAATTAATTATTCACCCGAATATATTCTTGCAATTAGAATTGGATTCTAATTTCACATTTAATTAAATTTTGATTTTAATTAAATTGTCTCGCCCTAAATTTCTTCTTGGAATTAGAGTTGGAGTCTAATTTGGTATTTAATTAAAATATGATTCTAATTAAATAATTTTGCCCTAAAATCTTGGAATTAGAGTTAGACTCTAATTTTGTTATTTAATTAAAATTTGTTTTTAATTAAATTCAACCGCCTTAAGTTATGAAATTAGAGTTGGAATCTAATTTGATATTTAATTGAAATGTGATTTTAATTAAATAGCCCGGCCTATAATTATGGAATTAGAGTTTGACTCCAATTCGGTATTTAATTAAAATTGGATTTTAATTAAATATGGCCACTAATTAAATAATTGATTAATATGATTAATTAATTATTTAATTGTTCCGATCCATTTGTCTAAAAGAGTTTAGATGATCTTAATTGCTAGAAACTTGAAACGTGTTTGCATATAATATTGGATATTATATTAGCCTACATTTATATGATGAATGTATTATTAGTGGACGATTATGGACTCGACCATATGAATGTGTTCAATGGTTGATTTTTATTCTTGTCGTTTTGTGAGCCTGCGAGCTCTTAATTGTTTTAGGCCCGCGAGCTCGTTATTATTATTATTATTATAGGCCTGAGAGCTCTTAATCATTTTGGACCTGTGAGTCTATTAATATTATTGTTATTGTTGCTATGGGCCTGCGAATCCAATTTCATATAGGCCTGTGTGCCAACTACTATAGGATACATGTTGCAGCTGGACTAATTGAAGACACACGAAGAGAAGGAAACCATGAAGATGGTGCATTGATATTGATCAATGCGATACCCCATGAATTGACCAGCTAGTCTTCGTCATGGCTAGGGAAGACTAGATAGTAAAAGTCCATAATCGTCCACAGTATTACATTATATTATATATATATGTTTATTTGCATGATAGATGTGTAATATAACATATATGATTGTTACGATGAGACTTTTGAATGCAAAACCCCTCAATAAAATATTAAGTCACATTTATAATCGCCTTCCATCATTATAGTGAAAAATCAGAGTCTCAAATCGTCTCAACTTGTTGAGTACACTCAAGGTTGATCTATTAGAGATATGTTTGTCACTATGAAATATTAGATATTTCTGAATGACGTGTTTGATTTAACTAAAATTTATTTTTTGTTGAGTATACTCAAAGAGATAAATCTTAGAGGCATGTTAAGCTAACACATGAGATGTATGAAGACAAAGAGTTGTCAGCTTAACGATCTGGGAGTTGTATGAAGATAATGTTGATAATAATATCTACCCAAATGTTATATTAAGGCTTGTTGAATACATTCAAGGTCTTGATATAACAGATGAGATCCTGACCCGCTAGGAGTCAAGTATGGATTCCATAAATTCATAAATTTGAATTAAATAGTGGGAGCATAATTAATTTAATAAAAGTTCATGTTAAATTAATTGATACATTTTATATATTATTCTTTTTCTTTTCGTCATTTACATTTATATTGAATCTTGAGTAACCATATGTTTTGAATGGCATACAGGATGCTAACAGCCAAACTGAATTTTTTTTATTGACACTACAATCTGAGAATTGTTCTTAGGCATAAGAAAATTGGTTGTCCTTGAGTAGTCCTTTCTAGAGACATTTGCTGATGACTCGATTAAGAAAGAGGTGGCTACTTTAATAAACACAATGATGACGTTAGTACTACACATATGTGATGCTTGCAACTATTTCACCTGAGTTACAAAAGCAACTCAAGAGTATAGAAGCTAACACATGATTTTTTTTAAAGAGTTGTATGACAATAATCATGTGTGGGAGAATATGAGATTTCCAAGCAATTATACCAATGCGAAATGATAGAGGAATCTTTAGTCAGTGCTCATGTACTGAAGATGATTGACATTGAGAAGTGTCTCAATTGAGTTCAATCATGAACTACAAACTTAGTATTGACTTAGTTTTGTAATCCCTGTCAGAGAGTTATTCATACTAATTATGAATTATGATTTGAATCAGCTCGAATGTACACTCATTGAGTTGCTAAACATGCTTAAGATTGTTAAGCCCAATATCAAAGCTACAATTGAGCAAGCCATTGATTTCTCTTAGGATATTAAGAGGAAGTCTAACGGAGCTTTGTGAAAGCGTCCAACATGGCTAAGACTGTCATAGCGAAGGACAATACTAAATCTAATGACCTTTGGTTTCATTATAGAATGAAAGGTCATTGGAAGAAATATTGCATGACTTACGTCTACTTCACGAGTTTCTTAGGTATTTGATACCAGATGTAGATCTCATATTTATACAAATATGGAGAAACTAAATAGAAGTAGACAACTGCGAAAGGGAGAAGTTGACCTACAGGTTGAAGATGAGCAAATGTTGCTGCATTGCCTATAGGAATATACTTCTTGTCATTGCCTTTTGGTTTAGTATTGGAATTAGAGAAATGTCGCCTTGTACCCACCATAGCTTGAACATTAAAATGAATTTCATGTTTGGACATGAACTATTTTAATATTAAGGACAATTGTTGTTCTTATTTATCTTGATAAAGATCCTAATGGCTATGGTAAATTACAAAACGATGTTTATATTCCTTAATACTATGGATTCTATAATGAGTATATAAATTATAAGACATAAATGCGATAATCTAATTATTATCGAAATCTGGCATGGCAGACTTAGTCATATAGATGAAATACAATATTATATAGAGATGTGTATGTGGAGTCAATTGATTTTGAAACATTTGACAAGTGCATATCATGTCTATTAGGCACAATGACCAAATCTCCTTTTACCTGAAAGGGATAAATGTTTGTATAAATATTTGCATAATACATAGTGATGTATGTGGACCTATGTCAATTAATGTCAGATGAGGTTTCTTTTATGTCATCAATTATCATGTATACTTGATGAAATTCAAACATGAAGTTCTTGAAAGGTTTAAGGGATTCAAGCTAGAAGTAGAGAAACAAATAGGAAAGGATACCCTTACATTAAGATTCGATCGAAGTGAGAGTATCTTAAAGATAAAATTTAGATTATCTAAGAGAGAATGAAATTCTCTTGCAGTGGACTTCTTCATATACACTGCAGTATAGTGGTGTATCTAAAAGGAGGAATCATTAACTATTAGATATAGTGTGATTAATAACAAGCCATGCAAATCTCCAAAAATCGTTTTGGGGTCATGTGCTGATTGCAGTGTGCAATACACTAAAACATGTCACATCTAAGTTGGTTAACATAACTCCATACGAGTTATGGAAAGGCAATAAGTCCCAATTTATCTCACATGAAAGTTTTGGGCCATAACGCTTATTTGAAGCGCCTTAAATTCGATAAGTTTGAGACTAAATCTGATAAATACATATTTGTGGGATATTCAAAGCAGATATTTGAATATAAATTCTATTATCATGAAGAAAGTCTTCATCTCACGACATATTGTCTTCTTAGAGAAAATATTTACTCTAGGGAGGATAGTGGGAGTAAAATAGAACATGAAAGAGTTCAAGAGTCCACAAATATAGTTAGCCAAGTAGATGAATCCGAGTTTGATCCCATATTTGATATGAGACATACTTTTGTTCAGGCAGTAGGGACTTCTGAGGACATGACAACTCTATTTAAATCTATTAGGATCATTCGACCTTGAAGAATGTGCGAATCCATAATTACTAATCAGGTATTACTGATCGAGGATGATTAACCTACTAATTACACAAAAATAAAGTCAAGTGTTGACTTAAAAGAAATAGCAAGAGGCCATGAAACTCGAGATGGACTCGACGTATATGAACATGGTTTAGACCTGGGTCAACCCTCCTGATGGGATAAAACCCATAGGTTGTAAATGGTTTATAATAAAAGGTTAACATGGATGGAAATATCCATACATATGAAGCAAAGCTAGTAGCAAAAGGTAACAAACAGAGACAATGTGTTGACTTTGATGGAACCTTTCACTTGTGGCCATGCTGAGGTCCATTTGGATTTTCGCTGCAATAGTTGCATACAATGACTGGTTTAAAGGAAGCCTCTTGGAGCTGAAATATTCGATTTAATAAGAAAATCAAAATATTGATTTTATCAAATATGAAGACGAATTGTATGTTTACAAGAAGATAGTAGGAGCATTATCGCATTCCTAATATTATAGGAAGCGACATCTCTATGTTTCAATCGTTGAAATAATAGTTGTTCAAGGATTTATTCATGAACGATATAGAAGTAGCAACTTGATATATAGAGATAGATCTAGAAAATTGCTTAACTCATCTCAATCTACATAGATAAAATCTTGAGAAGATTTTATATGGAGAAATTGGTTTACTCTAAGCGGTATGTTGGAAAAGTTCCAAACGTGAAACAATTGTTGGTTCAATAAGTAGAAACCTAATACATGATTGCTTCAGAAGTAGTAAAGAGTTGCAATGTGGATCAAGATATTCATTAATGAATTTGGAATAGTTCCTAATATTGTTGATCACATGCTATTGTATTGTGATAACAATAGAGCCATCGCGCAATTGAAGGAGCTGAGGTTTTATCAATGATCCAAACATGTATTGAGGCGGTATTATCTCATCGGAGATATAATACATAGAAATGATGTGAAGAGAATAACGAATTCCCACAATTAATTGCAGATCCATTGACAAAGAGTTGTCACAGTATAGACATGATCGTCATGTAAACTCTTATAATATTGAATACATAAGTGGTTGGATCTAGTGCAAGTGGGAGTTTCTAAGTGTTATGTCCTAGGTCCAATCAACCTTGGACATAAATATTCATAATATATAATTGATGCAGATTAATGACAGATCTATTATTTAATAAGATAATTAAATTAAATAATATAATCCGTAGATTCAAATCTTCGTAATTTGTTAATCACAAGGAGTTGTGATTGTGAGATACAAATTACATATGATTGAATTTTAAATTGTCCGTGGTCGTAAGTAATAATGATATACGGATATCGTTATTACAGATAGATACAACATCGTTCGGGTATGTCAAGAATCCTATAAAGGTTGTAAATGACCAATAGAGGATTCGTCACTCTTAGATAGTAAGAGATTATGATTTACATTTCATTCAATTAAGTCAATAATGAAATCCTTGATCAAGGTGTACTCATAAGTCGAAAAGAAGTTTTCGATTTATATTGACTTAATAGTGGAGTGAAAGATATAATCGATAATCGAGATTGACACACTTCTATATCTCGTAATTGATCGAATCATATTGACGAAGGGATTATATTTTCATGATAAACGAACGAGTTTGGTTTTGTCATACCACGTGACATTCCCCGTCACATGTATTGCCCTGACACATTGCTAGATGTCAATCTGGGACGACGAGTGTGAATTTATGATAAATTAAAAAGGTGTTTTAATTTATCAATTTTGATTAGATCAAAATAATATTTCACATTGTTAGGTATCGTGATTGGGAACCTGATGGGTCACACATAAAAGAAAATTGGAAGATTGCAATTTGTTAATTAATTAATTTAACAAGCGTTGGATAAATTAATTAATTGGGTTGGTTATTTATAGGCCCGAATTAATTAATTGGATTAATTAATTCACGGATTGGATTTAGTTAAATGGATTAATTAAATATTGGACTGGGTCAGGCCAAGCTCGTTTGGGCTTATATAAATAACTTATTAGGGTTTATAATTTTGTAGAGATTTTTCATTATTCTTGCTAGCACAAGAAAAATCCCAGTACTACAATCTTGTTCTCTGTGTGGATCACCGTTGGAGGCTGGACAATTGGACAGCTATGGGTGGCGAATCAAGATCATTGGAACAAAGAAAAAGCAAAGGGGTTGCAGATCTAGAAAAAGGTATGAATTTTATCACAATTTTTATCTAAACACAAATATGAATCCTGGTGGGAATCGAAAATTATTTTATTTTCCGCTGCGCATGTGAAGTAGATTCCCAACAATATCACGAGCAATTTATATCAAATGGTGTAAACTCGTGGATCCACTAAAAAAGATTTACCTGGAGATCAAATAAACTGCATATTGAGGGGAATATGATTAAAAGTCTACTAAGTAAAAATCTTTGTAATGGTAACACAATCTTGTTGGTTGGAGATCCCAAGATCTTGGTCTAATGGAACAACTAAGTTATGAAGATTCAATGAGCACTTTGAATTAACTTAGAGCTATTCCTATGATAAGAAAAGTGCTATCTGCAGAAAGTTTTTTTGGTTAAGTTATACTTCTAATGATTCATATATCTTGGAGAAACCAAGTAGGGTATGGTAGGTACTCTTAATAGGAGACCTATATAAGTGTAAAGTGTGGTCGCTTCTATAAGAAAATTTCAAGGTTTGAATTCTCTAAAACACTTATGAAATCCAAAAGTTATTCAGGGTCCAAATGAATATAATAGTGAGAACTTGAAAATCTTAGGGAGGTTATTGCGTGAGTACTATTGTCTTGGTTTACATCAATGATTGACAGTTCAAGACATCCCATCCACTGATTAACAAGTAAATCCGATAGTATTTTCACTACAGAATGTTCAAACCTATAAGGTACCTATCCAAATGCAATAGCTTTTCGCATGAACTCTCTTTAGCGTTTGCATAATGATCGTTTGATTACCCGCAAGTGAACGGGATTGTGAACAAGTAATAAAGTGTGTGTAGAATGTCGAACCCACAAAGACTATGTGTTTGATCGAGTTAAAGCTAATAATTCCCTTAATCGAATAGCAAGGTCGAGTTGTAACTAACATTATTAAATCTATCAATTAAATAGAAAGCAAAGTAAAAGTTTATCAAATTTGCGAGAAGTATTGCTAAGATGTGGAATCCCCCCTACAACTCAATTTTTAATTCAACAATTTAAATTGACAATTAGAAATCATGCTTGTTGGTCAATGTTCCTGTTTTATTTAAAAGCTTCTCTCGATAGCAATTAAATCTAATCCTACACGTGATTTTCCTATATCTCTATGAAAAATACGAACGTGTAAAAAAGTATTAACGAGCTAGAATATTTTTAACAACCATGTGAAGAATAGAGGTATATCTCTATCACAATGCTTATTATTACGAGCTAATGATCCTATTGTCTCTCTTAATGACAATAAAATCCACAAACAATTCAACCAATTTAACGTCAAATTAATTATTCAAACCAAAAATTCATAACAAGGTTTATCACATCTTAGCAATATAAAAAAATTAGCTGAACATGTTGAAATGAAACAAATAAAAGTGAAAGGATATCACCAAAAAGATAGATAGAGCGTGCTTAATTCCGTCTCCAGTTGCCTAGACTTTCTGCGCGTGAATGTAATTTACTCTTGCTGGTATTCTGCCTTCATTTTCCTTCAATCTGCCACCATTTTTTGTTTATATATATAATAGAATTCAGCCCCCCAAAAGTTGCCTCAATTTCCTCAAGCTGCTGGTTTCTGTTTTTATACGTATAATCTCCAACAACCGCCAACTTTTGTAGTCCAATTCTCCTCCTTTTTGTGCGTGTATTCTATATTCAATTCAGCCCAATTATTCACCAAGCAGCCTCGTAATTTAATTCCAGTCCCAGATCCAGTTTTTGGCTTTCTGTGGGTGTATATATGTATTTAATTCAACTTTTCAGCCCAATTATTCACCCCAAGCAGCTGGCCGACTTTATTAACTTTGCACTTCAATTTTCGACCGCCTGAATATGCCATTTTCTGTTAATATATATATTTCTGAAATTCAGCCTTGGTACCCTCAATTTTCCCACAGCCGCAGACTTCTTAAGAATGTATTTTCTTCTCCAACCTCCTTCACGTCACTGCCCAATGTGTAAAGATATAATATTGCAGCCCCCTTTTCTGTGTGTGTGTCAATTCTCCCTACCCTAATGTGTGTTTATGCAGCCCCCTTTTCTGTGTGTGTGTCAATTCTCCCTACCCTAATGTGTTTATATATATATATATATATATACACACACACACACACACCATATGATTGACCCATCCAATTCTCTTCAATTTAAGGACTGCCCCGCTTCTTTTTTTCTCAAAGAGTCCAAACCACTTTTAGTTAAACCAGCAGTAGTCCATTACAAATTAAAGTTGAGGCCCATTATGGTGGTATTTGTTTTCAAGCCCTCAATTTTCATTCAATGGCCAATTTGTTCTTCACCCTTCTCCATTTGCTCCGAACGAGTTCGTCACTAAAAACAAAATAAAATTAACCCAAGTTAAATAAAAATTAATAAATTGATAACATAAAAAATTAATAATACGGCTTAAATAAGTGCACAAATTGCATTTATCACATAATCATTTGCATTAATCTTCATTCATGTGGGGGTTGTTGAAAATTTTTATATGAAACTTGTTTTGATCAATTCTTAAATATTTAAGTGGAAATTGTTATTTGGTGAATGAAAAATTAAGCCAAAATTTAAGTTACTTAAATACATGAATTATTGAAAAATTATATACAATATTATGGAATATTTTAGAAATTATTTGGCTGAAAAAGTGCGTCTTTCTATATGAAAGATAGTGACTTTTAGCATTATCATTTTTTTAAGAAATGTGTCTCTTCAAATAGAGAGATTAACTCCAATACTTGTGTCTCTTTCATAGGTTATGTTTTTTGAGGCAAACCTTTTCAATATCTGTATATAGATCCCATGTGTTTGTTTTCATTCATTCATCACTTCATGATTACATTATCATACTAATGTATATTCACTTCAAGATTCTACATTTATTTGGAGTCAAGTTTCTATAAAACGAGTTCAAAACATGAGTAGATTCGTTGGTCTATATAATTTAGAGTGTTCCTATTACGAGATGTGGTCGTTGTATCTTGGGAGATAAATACCGAAAAATCATTAGCACCCATAGGGTGTACTATCGTCTGAATGACAAAGAGTTAAACTCTTGCCTAGACCAAATTCATTTTTTATGCATTTCTCATTTATACTTTACGAAATCAATTTTGGCAAGTCCGATTTTATGCACCTAAAAGGTATGTTATTTAAATATAATTTATGCACGTCTATTTTTCCAACAGAAGGAACATAGTAGTGTCTCGAGATCAAACTATCACCAAAGCTACTCCCGCTCAACTACCTCAACAAATCGATCGATGAAGGGAACATCGCCACTCCGATTCGGCTCTGCGAAAGCTGTTGTAACAGTGAGTCATCAGGAATTTGACTTAATGAAGTATAATTTAATCGTCTACCTGGCATTTCCATTGTACAAATATTACCAAATTAGAAATTTTTTAACTCAAAACCCTAAAACCACCATGCCTAGAGCTCTAAACTTCTCTTTTTCCTTTCTCTTTACTCTTGGGATCTTTTCCCTATCGGGAACTAAGAATGTCTCTATTTAGTGGTGTAATAATAATAGCTTTGAAAAAAAAATTTCAACCACGTTCAATGGGGATTAAAACCAATTTTTTGATAGATTTTGATAGAAGTTAGATAAAATGTATGATTAAAAAGTTGTGAGTCCCATGAAATGTATGATTAGAATTAATTGTAGACATTGACTTTAAATTAAAATCTAGATTTAATTTCTAGCAAACAAAACCTTAAGTAAGAATTTGGTTCACAAAATGAAATTGTACTTACACTATGTAGACTCACCAATCACTTAACGTTAATTTTACAATTGTGCTATATGTACATCACAACTTACAAATTTGTTTACCAACAGATGATATTATAAGATTTGATTGAGTCAAAAACTCATCAACCAAATAAAGAAATCTCCCCACTTTCTTTCTGACAGCTTATTAATATGTAAATGATGATGTAGAACAGACCGGATTCCCTTTGGACATTCTTATTCCACTTCTTACTTCTTGAGCCTTAAATTGCTCAATATCTACTCGTTCTCCCCTCTTCAATTCCTAATGAACAAAGAATTGACTTGTACTATTATGGATTTAACCAATTTGTAATAGCCCAATGATAGAACTTATACCACTTGTTATGAATATTGAAGACCAAAAAATATGGGCAAAATGAAAATAATGAATCACACAAGAACACATAATTGATGTGGAAACCCAAATTCGGGAACACCACGAATAAAGATGGAGAATTCACTATGATCAATAGTAAAGAAGTACAAAAAGATCTTGCAAGACTCTCAACCTACCTTAAAATATGCATGTCTCTCTTTTTATAACCTAGATCTTCTTACTTTGATGTTCTCGCGATGCTATACAATGTCTTACTATCATAACTCAAGGCTATATCATGTAGAATATATGTAGGAACCATTACAAATGTTATGGATGAAGTAAAATACAAGAATCATAGTAGAAAATAGATTTTGTCCAAACAGGTGGTGTTTGAACGCCACTGGTCGGCGTTTAAGCATCGATTCCCTACTTCTCTTCATGTTTTGGGGATCTTAGGCACTATGGTTGGGCCCCAAAATGCTCCAAGGATTTTTTTTTATCCACTCCAAAGTCATCTAATCAAATTTTCAATCCTCAATGAAATTTTTTTCAAACTGAACTTCGAAACCAAGAAGGCTTTTGTTCATTTTATCAATTAACCAACCCAATCATAAACTAAACGGAATTTAGATCTATTCCAGTAATCTCTACATTGACATAAATTTCAATGTAAGGAATTATTCTTCAAGTAATTTTCCAAATAGAGTATTCAAATTCTACCTCTTCCACTATGCTCATTTCTGAGTATACTTAACAACTGTGGACAAAATCCAAGCTCTGTTTGCTAGCAGAACTACTTCGGGTGCTAAATCGACTAGAATCATCCCTTTCACTACCCCCTCTACCTGAGTTACCAAACATGCTCAAATTATCCCCACGAGCAACCCGATCACACTACCAGCTCTATCTGAGCCAATGCTTATCAAACCATAAGCAACCATATCAGCCTCATGGATCCTCTCCTAAGGTCTAACGTCTCATTTGGTGACAACTTCATCAACCATGATCGTAGAACCTTGCAAGACATATAACCGAGACTTTCTCTGTCCCTTTATCATAACTCTAGCATCCTTGCTAACTTTTAGAACTCTACCTTAATGGTATATTTGTATCCATTTGAATCATGAGCACTCAAGAAGATAATGTTTCTCTTCAAGTCTGGAGCATGTCTCACATCACCAAATGTTCCGATCTTCCCATCAAACATCTTAATTCTAACACTGCCAATACCAGCTATCTTACAAGGTAACTTATTTTCTATTACCACAGAACCCCTTGTAACATAATGTTCCAAACAAATCCACATTTGGACACATATGAAAAGTGCAAGCCACATCAAGAATTAAATCCTCGTCAGATTTGGAGTCACCACCAAAAATAGCTAAGAGATCTCGATGACTGTAGTCATCTTCTACAAGACTAGTTTCATCGAAATTACCAGGTCATCCTAATGTCATCTCAAACGATGACTGCTAATGTGAAAATTAAATTGTTACCCTATATAATGACCATGACTACAATAATAAAAGAGAAAGAAGATGATATCGAGGGGACCATGTCTGCAGGTCCGCAAACTAGGAACGATACGAATTCATTACTTTAGGGCAACCACTATTCACCATAAACTTCCAAAAACCCCCCGGCAACACAAAACGACACTTGGCACTTGAATGTCCAAAAGCAAAATCGTCCAAATTTCACTGTATTAATCAAAACTAAAAAAGGACACCACCATAGGATCTGTCACACTTCTGTGAAAAAATTGTCTTTTGGAACCACTGTCGGAATCCTTCAGACACATCGCTACGCACCTCATCGACGTTCTGCGCATTAGCTCCATGCGCTGCCACACGAGCCATCGTCACCCACCATGCATGCCAACCTTAACTACTTAAGGAGGATCTATTACTTGAAACTTGAAAGTCTAGCTGCTCCCTTACCTAAAAGGTTTGTAAGCATTCCAGTCTCCCTCGTTCGAAAAGATGTTCACTCATTAACTTCCTAGCTGCATTACCTCTTGTTATACCCAGGCCTCTGCCTGTTATTTCTGAATTTGCCCTCAGTTTTCTTAGATGGCCATTGGCTTGGCCAAAAGTTGCGTTTAAGGGTTTGGGTAGAATGATTTCAAAATGATCCAATTTTTCGTTTGTTTTTTTAGCCAATTTTTAAGTTCAATTTTCAGCCTTTTCTAGCTGGTTCCAAAAAATCACAAATTTCTCAACACCAAGGCTATGTTACCATTTGTTCTGTGGAAGCTCGCTCTAAGATCTTCAATCTGGGATCAATTCACTCACCAAACAAACATCAACTTAGGAGGTTCCAACCCACAACTTGTACACTCCAGATGCTACAAGTTTTTACCCCACAAAGGAGAAAGATGGGCCACAAGCAACATTAACTTAATTAAATTTCTTCACATGACTCCAAATTATTTTTAGGCCAAGCCATCACTAAGGTGTCAATATAATTGATCCAATATCGCTTTAACATCATTGCCCAAAATTTATTGGGTATCAAATCCCAACAAAAAAGCTTTGGAATCAAATGATTTCCTAATTCAATCTGAATGCTTAAATACATTGAAACGATTTTGCAGAACCTTGGTTTCTGAAACTTTTACAGCCTTCATGTTATCATGTCTCTCATGTATTATTGCTGTCTGAAACTTTTACAACCTTTATGTTATCATGTCTCTCATGTACTATTACCAAATCACCATAACTTATGTGGCGAAAAAATAACAATTTCTTTGACGAATCAAATGAAAACATTGTCAAAATTTAAGATCAATTCTCATTGCATTAATCTAAGTTACAATTCAAAAGGAGCAACATTTTGAAGTCATGTTTCAAAATGCCAGAAGTTCATCAGATAGCAAATTAACACATAAATGGTTCAACAAATAAATTTCTTACTGAAGTTGCTTGATACACAATCCACCTACAAATAAGAAATTGATTGAATTCGAATCTCCACTCCTCAACAACAATGAATTTAGAGGCAAGGGAAATTGGGCAACTTACAAATGCTTCCCCAAAAATCAATTGAAACTTTCCGAATCCATTACTTGAATTACCCAATTCCCAATAGTTATTGAATGAATCCCCAAATGCTTCTTTTAGAATCACTTTCATGTCCTCATCTTATATTTCGATTCCTCTGTTTCACAATTTTCTCAAAGAAAAATGATCTTCATTTGACCATCCTTGGAATCTTAGGTCGAGAAGTTTAACATTATATAGGAATAGATTTACATTGCTTGATGCATATTTAGGTAAAATCATGAATCATTGATGGGGTGTCTTAAGGGGTTTTATAACGTGTTAATTACGTTCTTAAATGAATTAATTAGTTAGTAACACTACAAGAAATATGACTTTTTGTCGACCCAAAGACTGGTCGCTAACTATCAAATATTAGTAAGTATTTTCAATTCCCAACTACAAAATCTTGGTCGGTAGTTGGTCGCCAAAAGCCAGCCACAAAAGTTTTTACCAACTACAATACATATTAATTGGAAAATATATAGGTTTTCACTTGCCAGAAAAGCCAGCAAGCAAAAGTTTTTACAGATCATAATAAAGTTTATTTGGGAAATATATAGGTTTATACTTGCCAACAAGAAGTTGGCTGGGAATAATAGAGCTTTTTTTTTACCATAATTTGGGTCGGTTAAAGTTTAAAACAAAGTCGGTAAAATATAGGCTGACTACCTTTTTTTGGTCGGGAAAAATATACCTTTGCCAACCAAAGAATTGAAGTCGGAAAAAATATAGGCTGACCACAATATTTGGTCAAGGAAAACTATACCTTTGCCAACCAACCAATTTAAGTCAGGTAAACATTGGCGACCATATTAGGTTACTCGGAAAAATTCTCAAATTTGCCGACCAAGAAAATATGATCTGGTGGATTTGACTTTGGGCAATCCACATTTCACGACTATGATTTCGGTCAATAAATGTGCAATAATCGAAATACAAAAAATAGATTAAAATCCTGATTCATACACAATGCATTACAAGAATCAAAATCAAGATATATCCGAAATCACTACGCAATAGTCACAATGCATAAGCCTGTAGCAAAGTACATGCAAGGCAAAATAATGTATTACTGTTTACAAGACAATTCTGTCCCAAAGTGAGTAACTATGTACTTAGATATAGTCCAAGATATTATCGTAGTCAATGAAAAGCCTAGTCAAGTTCCAAAAAATTAGAAATCTAGGGAAACAAAAAACATAGGCATCAATAGAACTGAATCACATTCTCCAGTAGCAATGAGTTATACTCATTGATTCTCATTCTTGTCTCCCTCAACATGTGCCTCGTGTGGTCTGCATGCCATTTATCTCTTATTTGGGAGTTAACATAGAAGTCTCTATCGATGTGAACATTAATAATCAAATATGATTCCATCCAGTTATATATATATATATATATCTAGTGACACATTCATGTAATGCTGTTAGATATATATCAGCACTATAAAGTAGTTAGATACAACAAGGAGCGTCTAGGCAAGGACTTCAATGTTCTATTCAGCATAATCTAGCATCTTTGCAGATATGTTTAACATTCTCAATGCAAAATGTACAATTCAAATCATTTGGTGTATGGTCCAAAACCTGCCCTGTGAAATGTATGCTTCCTTTCTAGGCACTATGTTTTCTAATTGGTTCTTGGTACTGTTATATGTGTTTGAACTCCATAAACCAAATCCCGTTACATTTGATTTATTTCTTTGGTGCAACTCATTAGCACATTTTATTATGATCTCACATGCATCCAGTTAGCTCTTTTCTTGCATAGCTTTGTACTACTTACACATTATCGCTTTCACTAGCTGAATTAATCAACCTTTCACATTTTACTCCAAATTCTAATTCCTACCCAAAAAATTCCACTACCAGAATATGATACCTTAGCTCTGAATATTGAAAAAGGAAGAGAAAAATGAAATCACCAATTAAAAATGTACGCATATATGGTTAGTATTGTACAAGCATGAGAGAAATACAGTTCAAAGAAACAACATGCATGGAAAAATAGATCCTATTTCAGAGACAACCTTTCTACTATTAGGACCAATACGTTGCCCACTAATGTCTTCATAAATGATTTTCAGCTTCCTCATGAGTGGCACCACATGTGTTAATAGAATATGATGTTAATAATAAACACAAAAAATAGGATTAACAACTCAATTAAAAACCCCAAAAGTCTTACAATGATCACAAAATGAAATTTCCATTTACTATAAATAGTAGGGACGTCAATCACTATCACTGTCGGAAATAAATTTGATCTTCGTATCATATTTTCTGAAATCATTCTCATCATCCATATCATCAACTTCAATTTCAAAGTCCTCTTCCATGTCATATTCATCAATATTTCCACATCTACTTGTTCAAGTGGAACATCAATGCGAACGTATAGTCTATTGTCCAAATCATCTTCTTCAACTAAAAGCTATATATCTTTAGACGAGCTATCTTGTTGGACAACATCAGAAGTGTTGATTTCATCATCATCATTACACTCATCAGTAGTCTCAACTGAATCCCGTATATGACAATGTGAGGCCTCTTGTATGACTTTCCAATTGGTTCTTTTTTTCAAGTCATAGCTTGTGTTGAAAAAATGAATGGATCATCCTTGTACCAAGTTTGAGAAACATTGATTGATAAAATATTTGTTTCTTCTACAACCCTTTTATTCTTCTTATCACAATCAAACCAATCAGACTTAAACAAAAATATGCTTCTATTTTGAAAATAATGTAGCAGGATGACATCAATTAACGCACCATAATAATTATTATCATTACCAAGCACAAGAATACAACTATTTTGAGTGCCTTGATGTGAATCACAACTTATTGTGTGAAATCAAATGCCATTGACAATACAACCATTGTAAAATGTAATTCATGGATCTGGTCCACGTGCAAGGGCATATAGCTCATCAGTGACACTCAGATCCCCTAATACACGTCTAATTTACATCTGTACATTTGAAATTACTTAATTAAATGAAAGGAAATGAAATGTTTGAGGAGGACATTGTGATTGAGAGAAATAAAAAATTTAGAGGCAAGCCAAATTTTTAGTGGGAACCAATATTTTGAAAACCGGCCCGGATGTTGACTCGGAAAAGCTAAAGGGTCAAGGGTAGAAAGGTCGAATCGGGGTCAAACCGGTTTTAATAAATAAATAAAATATATACCATGACAATTGACAAAATTAAGTTAATTTCAAATTAACTTAATATGCATGGACAAAAGCACTCATTAATGATTGAATTTGGGTACATTTAATTTTTATCTTGTTTTATGGTGAGTTGTTTAATACTTTCATAGTATTTTATTGTGTTAATATAATAAAATTAAATAAAAGATCACATAAAATGGGAAAAAAAGAGAGAAATTAATCTGAAAAGATAAATAATTTACAGCAATAGGATTTTCCTTCTTTTTTTTTTTAAATAAAGTTATTGCCTTTTAATTTATTCATTTTTACAATTGAAAAATTATTTACATGAGAGGACCGGGAATCTAGAAACCAACTTTTTTTTTTTATTCCCACATAGAAAACAAGAGTTGAGGAGTTGTCTGGTATCTACAAATAGCTTTCTTGATCCCACATCGGAAACTTAAGAAACAAGCACTGAAGATGAATTCTATAAATAAGTGGGCCAAAGCAGAACTGGATCACAACCATTGACCATTAATTTCTGGGATTGCATTATGAAAGCAATATTTGTTAAAATAGCTAACTAACTCGAAAAAACCGGCAAAATCGGTTAGGTTCACTCGGTTAACGGATTTATTAGCTAAAGTACTGATTTTTTACCAGTTCTAGTTAAAATGGGTTTTAATCATTAACTGAACCGGATATTGGTCCGGTTTTTGGGTTTCCCGATTGAACCAGCCGGTCTAGTCCGATTTTCAAAACATTGCTGGGAACTGATTTTTTTAGGGTGGAAATGAAATGTAGTCTAAAATTATTAGTTAAAATTCATGTATTTTTATTTTTTATTTTACATTTTATTAATATTACTAAATATGTATTTTACTCATTGGTAAATAACTTAATTTATAATTTCTTTAAATAATTTATTATTTTAAAACAATTCAGATTTTCTATTTTTGAGGTCCCGTAACAATGCAAACTTTTGGGCATTTTACAACTATTAGTTCTATATAGTTGGACATATTCTCAAGATATTGTTTTCAATTGAAATGATAGAAACGATATTTTTTCAGTAGAAATGATATATTGTAAAATATTATGTTGTCTTTGCATCCATATCCTGAATAAAAAATAAAATCGATATTAAGAGTACTTCAATTATGGCGTACTAATCCCTAATTTCGTACGTGCAGGCACGAGCAGTCAATAATGTTATAGTTTCTTCGTTCTCTCAATGAATCAAGATTAATTGATTTGAACTACTTATTTACTATGACTAGGTCTAAGATATGATCGTACACTTGGACTTGCCTAACCAACACTTTATTATTTGTTAACCTCCGAAAATGGCCAACAGATGTCTTTAGGAGATAGTATACATGTGGACCTATTTTGTAGTATTTCTACTGTAAATATGAATGTTTGTGAAATAAGAAGATGTAGGCAAAGGAGAGATGTATTATGTTCTCTTTTTTATTCAAAGATCCTTCCCCTTAAACGATACAAAAATTGTTTATTTATAGTGATCAAGGTGATGTGGTCACCATTAGATCCGAACCATGTGGACTGACTTCTCTGACACTTGATAAATGGGCACTTCGCATCAATCTATTCTAAAGACGTCTCAGCTGAACCTGCCAAGGACCTCAAATACTCCAAGGAGTTCGGCAACAAGAGACAAGCAAGGGTAGGACCACCTCTGCTGATCTTAGTGTGATGACCTCGGCATTTAACCGCAACTATTCTCAGATGTTGTAGTTCTTGGATGATTGCCACGTGTAAATAAGAGGGGTCCACGCGGCCATTCTGTATGACCAATAATAATAGTCCTCCAAGTCTGGTACATAGAGTTTGACTTTTTTGAAGAAAAGAAATCCATGCAGTAATGTTTGTCCCTCGAGTCCAAGTGTTTAAATATTTGTATGAGAGTTTTAGCCCTGCCAAATGTGTACAACAATAGCAATTGGAATCGAGGCCGAAACTCATGTGCCTTGTCCATATAAGTGGCCTTTCCTTAATGTATATGGAGAGCTGAAGTTATAAATGTCCAAGTTGTAAGATGTAAAATTCGAGGTAGTTTGTATCACTGCTAAAGTGGTTAAAATGTCAACCAAAGTGGTATGCTATGTGAGATGGTTCGGGTAGTTTGAATGTTTTTCATCATTTATTACTATAGATTTCCATACTTCCGTTTGACCTTCCCAAAGAGGATAGTGCCCCTTATTTTTAATGTGTTCCACGTGTTTTGATCTTGGCCATGAAGCTGAAATGTCAGATTCATCAAATAGTCCATATGTAACCCGATTTTGGACTATCCAGATCATTGAAATCTAACGGTTAAAAATGCATTCATTCACCTATAAAAAGGCTCATTCTGATTGAACATTCATTTGCTTGTGTAAATTGCTTTGTCTCGTGTCTCTGTAATATGACCAAAAATTATACTTGTACTTAGTGGATTTTGAGTGGAGTTGGTGCAAGGGACTGCTTGGTTTCAGACGATGCCATGGGGAGTGCAAATTAGATTATCATTGGGTGCAGTGTATGGGATGCTTGGACCCGTGAAAATGAATATACAGCCTCAGCACAATCTTCTTTGAATGCTCTGAGAACAGTGCTGAAGTGAGGAGGGTCGCCCATCACCTTGAATAAATTATGTTGTGATAGGGTACAAATCCCATATGAAGTGCCTTGAGTGGTACTATGTGGATCCCCAAGGGTTGGTACCCACATACCTCTCTTGAGTAGCTAGGCTACTTCCTTTGCCAATGTACTAGGCAGAGTATATTGTAGCCGTAGCTTTGAGTTTTAACATGATCCGACAGACCTTGCAATCGTAAAGGTTGTTGTGTATAGCAAATGTCCCTAAAATGGAGAGGCCCAACAAATTGTGTGTTTGATGTAGTGATTGTGCTTTGTCATTATTATTATTCATTTATATTATTTTGGCAAGTGCTTTGTAATGCTTTGTAAGTAGCTGATTGGCCTCGATTGTAATTTTTACCTCTTTATGCAAATCTGTGTTTGGATTGAGCCATGAATTGATATTATTGTAACTGCGTGCCCTTGTTGTAGTCTTCTCCCCTCTCTCTCTCTCTCTCTCTCTCTCTTTTTTGTCCTTTCATAGGCAACTTGTGCCTTTTCATGGAGGTACTCCTTATAGGATCCAGCTCTTTATGTTGTCCTACTCTTGGGGTTGATTTTTGCTTCTAAGGTGGACTTCTTAGGGTTCCAGCTTCTTTCAACGAGGACTCCCTTTTGGGCTAACCTTCGGCGACATTTTCTTCCGAGCTTATATTCTAAGGTGCCTCTGGGCTAATTTCTTTTATCCCTTCAAAGGAGTTGCCTCGGAAAATGCCATGCATTTTGCTAAAGATTTCGACAACGTCTTCTACGTAGCAAGGACTAGACCACATCGGATTATATAGCTAGCGACAGTGTGTAAAACAACACGAATACTAGTGCTGTGAAGTATGCTAGCCACAATGTTACATGCAAGCTATCAGTAATCATAGTAATTTCCCAAATTCAGACATAGATATTGAAATAATGGGGATCTAAAAGTGAAATAACTGAATAAAAATTTGCACAAGCATGTATCGCGGACGTTGTCTGAAGTTCGAAGTAAACTAGGCTTCTATTAGTGAAAGGGTTGAAGTCATGTTCGAAGCTGTCCTCTTCAAATATGTTATGAAGGAAGCTGAGGTCCCTACTTTCTAAAGCTCTTTGGCTTGTAATTTACACATCTTTCTAAGGCAAGAGGGCCGATCTTGTCTCTCAGGCTGACGTCTTGACACTTGCAACCACATATCTTCATATTTCGCAAAGCTGAGCTGACAGCTTGTGCATAATCCTTCTTTCTAGGTAGTTAAGGAGAATCTGCATATATGGGAGTGGTTCCTTTGGGGTCTTCCCTTGTTACTTTCTTCACTTGGCAGTTATGCTAAGGTGGTTTCGTCTTCACCTCTTCTTTGAATGGGCCTATTTTACAAGTACATAGTTTGGTTTGAGACTATACATAGAGTAGGGTCATGCCTTCTTTGACCCATTCTGATCCTCATTTTTGGATGGGGCTAAAGTCTTTAGCCCCTCAACATGAGAGTCAGCCTTTACCTTTCAAACCAAAGCTTCCTCGAGTAATATAATTCTATGAGGCGTATACCTGAGCGTGCTTTGACTGGAAAAGACAGCATATCGCATTTTTCGTCTCTGCTAATGAAGGGTCAACTCTTATTGGCTGATGTTGTATGGCTCGCCTCGACAATTATATGCCTTAGCGCCTCTTTCCGTAAGAGGAGCTAGTCTGAGGTGGCCAAAATTGGTGCTCATCCTTTCAGGCGAGGCCTTTTATCTTTCTCATGGGGGTAGTTCTCAAGACTTCCGTCTCCCAACTATATCTTTTGGATGGGATAGGGAAGACAGCAAATCATTTTTCTATGAGCCTTGTGCCTTTGGTTCACTGATCTACTGCGAAGGTTGGCTCATGTTTGTCGGGATCGTGAAGCCTGGCCTAGTAGTTATATGTCTTAACACCCCTTTCTGGAGAGGACTTCGCCTGGGATGATCGATTTTTACGAGGACATCTCCTTGGGCTTATACATTTTCTCCTCGCGTGGTCAATCTTGGTTAGCCCACATCCAAGCTAGTGCAGCTTGTCTTTCATACCTATTTATAGGTGGGAAATGCATGTATTTATGGGCAAGCTCAGCTGCGGCTTTGGGTTAAAGTTGCCCATGCTGATTTTCCACTGATGAAGGGTTGAACAGATGTGGCTGGCTCAAAGAGATACGAGGGTGTCTAGCCTGAGCGGGTGAAATATGGGGTCAGTTCTGTCTGTTTCTTGTAGGACCATGCTATTGAAGACACTAGCCCGTCTCCTTGGCCCGTTAGTCCTACTGCATTCTGATGGAAACGACAGTCTCCTTAATCATTTGGCCAGTGACATAGTCGGTAACCATGTCCACATCCACCTCTCTTTCTAGTGGAACGACCTCCTTATTTTGTGAGGAGTTGGCCAATTGACCTTGCACGTGCTTTAGTAGTTCTCGCATTGCAGCGTTTTGTCGGGAGATGGTTCTCACGTTTGCCGTAAAGGTGGCCAACTCCCTGGTGAGCCTTACTACTAGCCTGGGCCTGCTCCTCGAGCCACTTCTTTGGTAGCAAATCACGGGGTAGTTGGCAGTGGCTCCTAGATTATTGGGGCACTTTGTTAGGATGCTTCCTCGCCAAAGCATTCTTCAGTCTGTCTTGGTGTGATTTCTTCCTTTATCGAACTCATGGCTGTCCTTTCTCGATAACCTCTCTTTAGCTCTATTTCTAGGGTTGTTATCCTTTATTCAAGGATTTTTGCGGAGTTTATTTTGAGTTACCTCTTTCAAAACCTCGATTAGGCCTTGTGTTGCTCTTTTCCAAGAATGTCACCTTTTGTTCAAAGACTTTTTTGATCTTTTTTTTTTTTGGGAAACTTTTGGACTTATTTTCTTTTTCCACGGGGTGCTCATGCTTTAGCTATTCCAGGTTTCCCACAAACGGCGTCAATCTGTTGACCTCTAAAAATGGCCAACAAATGTCGTTAGGAGATAGTGTACATGTAGACTTGTTTTGTTGTATTTCTACTGTAAATATAAATGTTTATGGAAGAAGAAGATGGAGGCAAAGGAGAGATGTATTATGTTCTCTTTTTCATTCAAAGATCCATCTCCTTAAAGGATACAAAATTGTCTATTTATAGTGATCAGGCCGACGTGATCACCGTGGGGTCCGAGCCACATAGCTTGATCCAAGACCCTTGATGTCACGTCAACTCTATTTCATATTAATTACATTGACAGACATGCGACAAGAGGTCAACCATCCACAAATATAGATTAACTTCTATGATACTTAATAAATGGACACGTCACATCAATCAATTCTGGAGACGTCCCAACTGAACCTTCCAAGGACCTCGGATACTCCAGATAGTTCGGCAACAAGAGATGAGCAGGGGTAGGACCACC
Organism: Olea europaea var. sylvestris; assembly: GCF_002742605.1. Lineage (NCBI taxonomy): Eukaryota > Viridiplantae > Streptophyta > Magnoliopsida > Lamiales > Oleaceae > Olea > Olea europaea. The sequence continues at coordinate 30,106,386 of NC_036247.1, read as the reverse complement.
TCGGCTGATCTTAGTATGACAACCTCAGCATTTAATCACGACTACACTCTGATGTTGTAGTTCTTGGATGATTGCCACGTGTAAATACGGGGGGTCTACGTGGCCATTTTGTATGATCAGTGACATAATCCTTGCGACAGAGCCGAATGTGACCTCGTAACCTGATCATCTTTGAATGGATGGTATGATAAAGTCCTATCTCCGTATAACTCTTCAACGGAGTTTATCTGGAAAGACCATGATGTCCGGCCACTTGCAAATCTTGTAAGGTCATCGATACCGTCATGCAGATGGTTATAACATTGATCGTTGGAGACTAATCAACAACTACGACCCGACTATCTTTCCCTAAAAGATATCACAAATATAAAAACTCACCAAAAAAATTTATTTCTATCAATCAATGCGGCCAGAAAGGGCTTATAATACTTTATATAGTGAAAATCCTAGGAAAACTTGAAAAAAATTAAATAATAATAATAATAATAATAATAATAATAATAATAATAATAATAATAATAATAATAAAAGGTTTTTTTTCCAGAAATGGAAAAAATAGAAATAATGACTAAAATTGAAAATCTTAATCTTAAGGGTTATTCTCCAACAAATAGAATTCAAATTCGACTTAAATTAATTGTGATATAACCAAAACAACAATTACCAAAAAAGGAAAAAACACATAAATGAAGGCCTAAAATAAGGAATTTGCCTGAAATTGACCCTACGTCATGATCAAAGCTGCTGAGTTTTGTTTATTGACCTATTTCTAATTGAATTTTACTAAAATCTTGTCAGAAACAGATAGCTTCAAAATTTCTCCAAAAATTGAGAAGTTGTCTATTTCTGTTTGCGCTATTCCCAGTTTTCTATAAAATCTAATTCCTTTTGTACCACATCAACATTATTTTAGAAGATAAAAATTTGACATTATTTTTTACAATTTAAAAATTTATTGTTAATCGTAAAATTTATTGTTCCAAGACATTCTACACATTTTCACAATTGACATAAAACTTTTTTTTTTCTATTTTCCCACTCTTCACTATTTTTATTGTTATACAAATGGTTTTTATGTTTTTGAATTTTTAAATAATCTTTTATTCTTTAATTTCGTTGCTACTAAATTCGCTGGTCGGTAAATGTATTGTTGAATTTTATTTCATCAAAGCCGACTAATAATTTCTTGGCCACTAAATGTTAAGGCGCCAAAGTCTCAAAAAAAAAAAAGTTGGCAAAAAATAAGACCTTCATCAACTCTTTCATTTGGCCGGCAAATGTGTCACATTTAGGCCGACTACTATATTATATTAGTCGGTAAAATATTGTTTTCAGTGGCTAATGTTATATTGGTAGGGAAAAATTGGTTGGCAAAAATGATTTCCGTTGACTATTTCTATTTTGGTCGGGAAAAACTAATTGGCAAAGGTATCATCAACTAAAATATATTCTTAGTTGGTAAAAACCAACTAGTTTTCGATTGGTCAGAAAAATTTGGTCAGCAAAAAATGGATTTTCATCGACTATTTGGTCGGGGAAACTGCTCTACAATAGTATCACCGACTAAAAAAATTTCTTAGTCAGTAAAAAATTTTCGTTTGGTTGGGAAAATCCAGTCGGTAAAGCGACTGTTTCTTGTAAATGTTAATCAAATTAGTTAAATTTTTAGGGAATTGACACTATCATCAACCATGCTATCTCATCTCATCACTGAAAATATATACTAATGATTTTGGCATCAGATTTCTTGCTCCGATCTACAAAGCCATGTCCAGTTGCTAGACTAACAATACAAGTTTGAAAAAGTTCTTCGCATAATCACTGCAATGAAAAATCTCAACTGGAACTCAGCCTAATAAACTAAAGAAATCATTGAAAACTTTAATAAAGTGTGATTATTTGATTGAATTTTATATTCTATTTACTAATTCATGAACCTCGAAGTGATTTTGGATTTTCTTGGCGTGTCAAGCGGTTGGGGGCATAGTGTGGGGTCGATGCTGGATTTTGTGTGTAGGTAGGAACTACGGTCTTGGGGCTATCAACCATATCCTTCTCCGTCCCAAATATCGAAGTTGAGTGCTCCGCTATCTCTCTTGAATTCTCTGTTTTTTTTTTTTCAATTCGATCTAGGAAATTGTTGCAGTTTTTTTGAAAAAACTATTTGATAAAAACCATATATGAGCCAGTTTGCCCGAGAGGTTAAGGAGGAAGACTCAAGATCGTCTGCACATAAGTGCGCATGGGTTTGAACCCCATGGCAAGCAGTTTTGCATTTTTTTGTTGATTTTCTATAATAAAATAATTCCTGAACGAAAACATGAAAAATTATAGTGACTCTAATTTTCATAAAAGTGTAGTTATATTTATATTTTCCACTTTCTTAGTGGTGTTGAATAATGGTAACAAGCACCCACAATTCAGTAATGAAATCAAATATCATGTAGTTATAAAAAATACGAGTTGTAGATTTCTTATATTCTCAAAAAATATTCCCCTTTTTGAGATCAGCTACAAAATCATTGGACATATCTCCAGAACAATTTGGAAGAGGCTTCCCGAAAAGTTGGCTATTCCGAGCATACATAGAGGAGTTCATGCTTTGTATTTGAGTGCCTAAAGAAATCTTTTTCGTCAAATTATTGTAAGATAAGTCCAAAAAGCTAAGAAAATTTAGATGTGCAAGTATGTTTGTTATCTCCTTGAAAGCTATTTTCAAGACAAGTCAGGGTATTCTGACATCTCTATTTGACCAATGCTTGAAATGATATTTTTCATCAAATAATTTCTAGATAAGTTCAAGAAAACTAGACCTCTTATAGCAGAAAACACTTGAGAATAGTTTCAATTGATTTATTTTCAAAAAGATCGATGCCTTTCAAATGTCCTAGTGTTATGTATTCTAAATCTTATCCTTTCCATTGAACAAAAGCATTATTAACATGAAATGTTTCTTTAGGTAAAAAAAAAACATTTAGCAAGGAATACACAGTTTAACGACGACTATATTTCATATCTAATTATTGAGGTCATTCAAATGAAGGTTGTTATATGTGAATTTATCACATTTCACTTGCCCATTTTCTTTTGCGCGTGGTTCAGTAGGAATGCACTAGTTTTTGGAAAGACCATCCAATCTGCAACAATACATCCAAAAAACATTATGAGTTGTTCTAAAGATTTAATTTTTTTTTTTTTTTAAAATTTGAGTTCAACATGCAATTCTTTGTACATTTAGAAGTGGTTCACATCAAAGTTAGAAGTGGTTCACATCAAAGCCTTTCTCATCGAATTCACCATTGTCTTAAGTGGATGGTAAGAAGTTACAATCCCTTCTCGAATTGAAGCAAATAAAAAATTTTGAGATAAGTGGTTCAACATAGTATGATGGTAGACAAAGATTATGAACTTAAGTTCATCGTTATAAGTGCTTATAAGTTATTATAATCACTAAGCAGTGAGTTCTAATAAAATGTGTGAATTAAAAGTGAGTAATAATTTTGGATTCTATGACATATGTAAATGAAAGTATGCTTAATCAGATTAAACTATAATTTAAATTTTTGCAAACATGAACAAAAACTGTCCATGTGTCATGCTTTGAAAAATGAATTCGGCTTATATGTGGGGCATGTTGGAAATAAATTTAAGTAAATAAAGCAACGAAGAAAAATGAGGAACGATAAGAATAGAAAAATCTTTTAAATCAATCTTCCCAAGGACCATGATGTCTACCCTTTAAATGCTTCTAATTCCATTTTTATTTTTCCCTTCTCCCTCATCTTCTATCTTTCATTTCATCTTTTACCTATATATATCATATAAGTATACAACCAACTGACAAAGGCAGCGTCAGACTGATTCAAGATGTCAATATTTTGGGCTTAAAATAATCATGTTCCTTGTCTTTCACGACCAAGTGGGGAAGGTTGATCACTATGTCTGTTGAAGACAGACAATTTCATATGTTTCGTTCTTAACAACTTAACTTAACCTTTAAGATAAGGTATGAGAGAAGGCAAAGACATATTCGTGTCTTGGAATCACCCATTTATAAAAATTGTGTCGTATCAAAGATTTCATGGTAAATTCCAGTGGCCTTCCAAGATATTGAGTCAGCTAGGGCGGCCATTGACCCTTGACAACTACAATGATAAAATTGTTTATTAATATTTAATTAAGTAATACTAAAAAAATTTCAATCAATGTATAAATACACTAAAACGTAAAAGTCATATACATTTAAAAATATAATCCAATACAACCAAAAACAATGAGAAAAATACATTTTACAACAATATATGCATGATCAAGTTTCAATTTTTTTACGAACCTAAGTGCTAAAGTATGATTAAATAGTAAAGACAAGCTCCGAGCTTAGGTGAAGGTTATGCAAAATTTTGAAAATAATAATTTTTAGAATTGAAATAATTTTTAATCTCAAAAGGAAAAAAAAAAAAAAGAAGGTTTTTTGAACTTTTAAAAGAATAAAAAGCAACACTTAGATTGTCCAAAATTGAATTTTTTAAAATAAATTGATAAAATCTAACAATAAAAGTGTATATATTATGAAGTAATAATTTGAATCAATAAATTTTTTAAAGAAATTATTTCAAAAATGAAAACTAATAATATATAATTGTTTGGTCAATATATATTGTATTAAAAATTAAACAAAAAATGGGAGTACATGTATTTAAACACCATACCTCTCACGTACGAAGTGACACCTCTACCATATGAACTATATTCCCTTTTTGTTTTGTACAATTATGAGTTAATATTTAGTTATTATTTACTGTGTTTAAAAATTAAGAGGAAGAGTACTATTGAATGTAATTGAACCGGTGTATCGTTGCGTGGAAAAGTGAATGCCCATCCATATAATCTGCACACCATTTCGTTCAATGTTCACACAATAATTAATATATATATATACACTTCAACTTAAATTTCTAGACGATATACTTCAATAAAGTCAAGATTAAAATTCACGTTGATGTTTGGTGGTAATAAAGAAAACTCGCATGATGTATTGACCCAGACTTATGGAGTGAGAAACAAAGAATGAGTTGTCTATTGTATATTCTTCTTGAATTTATGCAAAACAAATAGGGTGTTGACTTCAGAAAACGACTTTGTGTGGCCGAGCTATTTCTTGGAAAAATCGATTGTTTGCAACAGTCAAGCGGGACCCATTTTGTTTCTTAAATATAAAATACATGAGTTTTGCTATTCAAACTGGGTGAGCGACAGGGGTAAAAAATGGGGGGACACGTGTTAAATTTTCATTGGACAATTTAATAAAAACAAAAAGACGGGAGCCACACAGGCACTGTCAACGAAGCACCGTCAAAAGCCTATCACCTAACCCTATTGAAGGAGTGCTATTCGAAATAAATGACTATTTCTAACGAGACAGACTGAAATAGAAGTCAACATTGGTGGCTTTTGTAAAAATATCCATTTCGCAATTTCACTTTAAGTGTGACATGTGAAACATGCGGAGGACAAAATTGATGATTTAGAGGAAATGATTATCTACCTAATTTTCCCCACTCAAACGTTCATATGGTAGGTCATTAATATTATACTGAAAGAATTGCCCCCAAAATACATCCAAATCTCATAAATTTGTCCAAAAAAGCCACTCCAGATTGGGGGGGTTAATACATTGACTTCATTTATGGGCATAGATCCAAGTCAACCATGTCTATTTGTACGTTGATCATACACAACTTTTTTGAGTATCATTTTTCAAGGAAATTTGATCAGCACTTTGATTCAACTTGACAGATGATAAATTGATGATGATGCCTGAGGGTTGTACGATGCACCAAGTCCATCCCGCTTCTAATTGGCTCTAGTTGACTAGGAGGTTTCTGTGATTGTGCCAAGTAGCAAGAAAGGACGAAATCAACCAAAGCAATGGTGTTACCATGTGAAAGAATTCATATTGGTCGGTTTCTATATGTAATGACTTCTGAGGGCTTAAATTGAAGAAACTGTGGCTGCAACTGGCTACTAGTCACTACACAGTTTTACTACAACTACGAATTAAAGAATTAGTTTTAGTGATGGTTTTTAACAAAAAGTTTAATCTATCCTTGGCGAATATTAATCTTTGATCTTGCATAAAATTATTTGATTTCCATCGGCAAATTTTCTTCCATTGGGGAGATTAATATCTATTACTAACTACCAATTGTTTTTATATTGATCATAAAATTTGACGTGTTGGATTAAATAGTACTCGAAAATCAAGACTGAATCAATAAATACGTGACTTCTGCAACTATTGCAATCATAAAATTGCACAAAACTTGACGTGATTTGTGTTAATCCAATTCAAGCATTCAAATCGCTGGCTATATCGTTGCCGGTCGTGTGATTTTTGACTCACATGTGAAGTGTACAAAGAGCTGTATACAGAACCAACAATCTCAAAAGATCAAATCCTGGAGTGTTCAGTCCAAAATTTAACATTCTTTTTGTACCCTTCTGGAAATGGCTTTTGAGGGGTCCCTCTATTAAACTATACGTTTATACCTCAATTAAGGATCAACTTAATATGGAGTATATAGAGCATTCCATATTATGCATCAAGTTGTCTACCATTCATACTATTTAAAGTATTTTAGAGGCCGATTTTAAGTGGACATAAGCCTCCATTGTGGGAAAACAACAATAGTTGTGCGTTTGCTCTGTAAGGAACGTACAATTTAAGCAGCATTATCTATATATTGTCATTAGCACCTATGCAGTCAAGGCTAAGTGACAAATAAATTTAGATTTCAAAATGTTGTTCTTTGTATTTTCCCTAAACCATTAGTGGACCCTCACTATTTTATTAGCATACAATCAAATATTTCCAGCATATAGTGGAGTTTAAGATTTACTTTTTACGTAATTGCATTTGCACTAACGAATCTAGAAAGTGGCTTGAGTTTTTTAGTACATACAATTTAAATAAGTCATATACTTGAATAAAAATAGCCAAACCAACTAATTAATCAAGTGATATACTCGATCTCCATTAAAATTTATTTTTACATCAATGATTAAGTACAACAAAGCTAGTTATTTGTATGGGTTGAGATCTCACGAATTGATATTATTTTTAAAATACTTAGAAAATAAGACAATGGTGATAACTAGAATAGAAATAGAAACACTGCCATGCATCCCTGCACCTCTCCAGCCAACATCTTGTTTGAATGATGGTCAACACTTTCTTGTTTCCCTGAAGGGGCTTCAGATTTCAATATCAAACCAAGTCAAGATTTGGATATATAACAATCAGATTGATCACGTAAATTTAAATGTTTACTATACGTCTGAAATTTTCTCTTGAATCTTGTCACAAAGATTGTTGTTGTCACATACATCCATTTTCCAGCGTTATTCCAAAAGTTGAAGTAGGAACATCTCCAAGAATACTTGAGGAATAGAGTTACAACAACTACCCAAAATCCAGTAATGAAACCAAATGTCATGAAAATGTAAAAATCGTGAGTTATAAACCCATCATCTTCTTCAAAAATATTTTCCTTTCTGTGATCAGTCCCAAAACTATTAGAAATATATTCAGGACACTCCGTCAGTGGCTTTCCATACACAGAGGAGTTGATGCTTTGTAGTTGAGTGCCCAAAGAAATCTTTCCCGTCAAATTATTGTATGATAAATCTAAAACACTGAGAAAATTTAGATGTCCAAGAAAGCCGATTTTGAGACAAGTCAAGACATTCTAACATCTCCATTTGACCAATGTTTGAAATGATAGTTCCAATCAAATGATTTCTAGATAAGTTCAAGAAAACTAAACCCCTTAAAGCAGAAAACTCTTGAGGAATAGGTCCAAAAAGCTTATTTCCAGAAAGATCAATACCTTTCAGAAGTCCTAGTGTTTTGTATTTTGAATCTTGTCCTTTCTATTGAACAAATATGTTGTTAACATAAGCAGGATTGTGATGCAGGTAATATTCCCAATCATCATATTCAATTGTATTGTTCTTCTGAACCAAAGCAGTAATATTGTTTAAACACCGTGATATTCTTCCTGAAATATTGTTTTCAGAAAGATCCAAGACATGGGTACCGGAAAGGCAGCAAATTGTTGAAGGCATGATTCCATCAAATTCGTCACGTCGAAGGCTAAGAACTATCAAACTTGTTAAATGTGTTCCTATCCATGCCGGAATATTATTGTTAACTTGTTTCCTCCCACATCAAGCTTTCTCAGTCTCGTGCAATTCCTCAAAGTTGAAGGCAATTCACCAATGAAATTATTGTTGCGCAAGTGTAAAATTTCAAGCCGATCCAAACTGCCCAAAGTGGGAGGAATTATACCTGAGAACTTATTATTTGCCAAATCCAGAACAGTTAATTCACTTATGTTGATCCAGCAATTAGGAAGCTCTACTTCTAATTGGTTATCGGAGAGATCAAGCACGAGGAAGATTAAGGCATTAAAGTGAAAAATGGATCCCGAAAACATAGTTTTGGAAATTTTTAATTCTTCAGAATGAAAAAGAAATTATGGAATCGGACCTGAAAAATTGTTATAACTTAAATCTACAACATCACGAAGAATCAACTTCGAGGACAAATTAGAAATTTTACCACTAATATTGTTGTGTGAAGAATCTAATTGTACTAAAGAAGACATATTCCACAACAAATTAATTAGGTAATGCATCTGATATACCAACAAAAGAGAGATCAAGCGCTCTAAGAGTACTCTAAGTTTGAATCCAATTTGGAAAATGAGGCCCCAAATAGCAATGGCTGAGCTGTATTTCTGTCAATTGAAAATAAGGAATCCAATCTGAGCTCAAGTTGAAAGCCAAAGAGTTTAAGGATAAATCTAGGGATCGTAAGTTGGCAAAGTTTGAGAGGTACCATTCAGTGATTGTACCTTCCAACAAGTTTGAAGACATTCATAAATATTGGATCTTGGAAAGTTTCTCAATACCTTCAGGTAGCCTTCTAAATTGGTTGTAAGATAAATCTAATCTTTCAAGACTTGAAGGTAGCCCAGGGCTTTGTGGGTAAAACCCATTCAGCTTATTGTTGTTGAGGATCAAAGTTTTTAAGGATGAAAATTCGGTAACATCTGGCAAGGGACCGTTTAATTCATTGTATGATATGTCTAGATAATATAAATGACTTAAATTTTCCAAAGATTTTGGAACCCCCCCCCCCTCCCGGCGGAACGTATTGTTATTCAAAAAACCCCGCAGAACGTATTTACCCAAAACAAGCACCTCAAGAAAAATCAATTCCCCAAAGGCATCAGGACCCTCTAATCGATTATAGGATAGGTCTATGCTTGTAAGACTTGCACTAAAGTGAAACAACCAGTGGAATGCAAAAGAGGAAGTGAGATCATTGGAGATAAAATCAAGGATAGACATATAGGGTAAAGAAGAATTAGTAAATATATCGAAGGAAGGCATTGTGTTGGGAAGTTGACATTTGACAAATACAGTTCTTCAAGGAAAGGAAACCTTGTTATGTGGTGCAATAAGCTGGTTTGATTCATAAGGTTCACACCACTCAAGCCAAGATATGACAGCAAAGAAAGATGAGAAAGCCACTCAAGGTTCCTGATTCTCAAATCGTTAAAACCAAGATCAAGAGTATGCAGGTCTGTAAGGTTCCCAAGTTCACAAGGAACTTCATCAGTGAAGTTTGAGTCTAAAACTTTCAAGTGCCTTAATTTCTTGAAAGAACTAAAGAATCTGTTAAAGTTTGGGGTCCATCTTAATAAGGTCAACCTTGTTAAGAGGAGTGTCCCAATCCTTTTTATATATTGGTCATTGTTTCGGTATTTTACCGATGTGGGATTATATTCCCTTAACATGCCCCCGCAAGATGGTGGCTCTTTTGAGCAGACCAATCTTGAAATCCGTGTGCTCATTTTTAGAGACTTAATCGGATCGAATCGCTCGTTGGAGCTTAATGGGCTCTGATACCATGTTAAGACTTGGGGTTGCATTCCCAAACACCCCGACTCGCCGACAGCGCCTCGTGGTGCGGCAGGGTCCGAGCACGACGGGGCTCTCACCCTCTCCGGCGCCCCTTTCCAGGGGACTTGAGCTTGGTCCGCCGCTGAGGACGCTTCTCCAGACTACCATTTGTCTCCTGAAAACATATGTTGACAGGAAACGGTCCCAGTTTACCTTATATCAAACCATTCCCCCAGGGCAAAGGGCTGATTACCTACTCCTCCATCCATGGTCTTACGTCTTTCTCTGCCAAAGGAGTTTCGAACCTTGTACCTCTGCGATCGCAAGCCTTTCAACTTGGCTCTGATACCATTTTAAAGTTTGGGGTCCATCTTAATAAGGTCAACCTTGTTAAGAGGAGTGTCCCAATCCTTTTTATATATTGGTCATTGTTTCGGTATTTTACCGATGTGGGATTATATTCCCTTAACAGAATCTTGGTATTTCACTTCTTCCAAAATCATTATGACTCAAGTCAAGATATGAAAGCAAAGAAAGATGAGAAAGCCACTCAAGGTTCTTGATTCTTAAATAGTTAAAACGAAGGTCAAGAGTATGTATGTTTGTAAGATTCCCAAGTTCAAAAGGAACTTCACCAATGAAGTTTGAGTGTGAAAGATTCGAGTGCCTTAATTTCTTGAAGGAGCCAAAGAATCTTGGTATTTCACTTCTTCCAAAATCATTATCACTCAAGTCAAGATATGACAGCAAAGCAAGATAAGAAAGACCCTCAAGGTTCTTGATTCTCAAATCATTAAAACCAAGGTCAAGAGTATGAAGGTTTGTAAGGTTCCCAAGTTTACAAGGAACTTCACCAGTGAAGTTTGAGTTTGAAAGATTCAAGTGCCTTAATTTCTTGAAGGAACCAATGAATCTTAGTATTTCACTTCCTCCAAAATCATTATGACTCAAGTCCAAATAATTCAAATGCTGCAACTCAAGCAGTGTAGGGCTAAGCTTAGCAGCCTTCAGGTAAAAATGATCGATCAACGGAGGTACATGCGATCGAGTGAAACTACATGAGCAGTTCTGTTGCTACACGAGATGCCCTTCCCTTTGCAACATTACTTTTAAAGTTCTTCACTTCACTAGGATGAGATAATGCCACGGTCGTCAACAAGGCCATGCTTAAATTTGAGAAGAGCTTGTCTTTCCCTGTCTATGCACCTAACTTCAGCAGCAAATACTGTAGTAAGTTTCATGCATAGTGAAAGTACAAACATAAGCACACTCAGTATTTTGATGAATCTGTTAATCTCCATAATTTTTTCTGACGTCATGTTCATAGTAATTGAAAAAGACTGAAGTTTTTCAAGTTCATGCAATCATATTAAATATGAAGCCGTAGAGGATGTATGTCCCACAATGAAGTAGATTCCACTAAAATTTCTTCTAGTGTGCATAACGGGCTATAACATTGGTCTTCATAAACATCTATTCATGGGGCTTCAATTACAACACAATGTCACTATAATCATGGATACGTTAAACATTGAAATTTCTGATATTTTAAGTTGAATCTTACCTATAATTATTGTCAATTACGAGATTAACTATTGTTATTATGATATTAACCACTACAAAGAAGTCCCTAGTGAAATTGTCTAGGTTATGTAATCTACATGACACAATCCAACACAATCCCTGAAGTCCCAAGTGAAATTATGATATTAACCACTATAACTTTTAAAATAAATATAGCACACGAATTAATGAAAAAAATTTAACACAAAATATAAAAAAATATAATTATTTGAAATATTCAATTCGATGAGTTTTAAGCTATTTAGGAAAAAATGTGGTACATATTGCGAGAGCGAAGGTATATATTTCCTAATTGAAGCTTTTGAGCTACCAAGTAAATTTGAAAAAAAAATGGTTCAAATGAAAAACCAAATTTCTTGTAGAACATAACTAGTTATAAAACATTGTTCGTCACTCAACTTATATGAAAATTCGTGTTGGTTATCAAACTTTATTTTGTTTCGAAATAGTCATTAAGTTTGACCACTCAATTAAATTGCATTAAGTATTCTAACAGAATGTATGATGCGTAATTGCTCCACGTTAGATTGCTATCTACCACGTCAGGCATTCTACTAGAAAACAATTAAAATTTAAACAAAGATTCTACTATTATTTTTTTTTTTTTTTGTTTAAATTTTTTAAACCCGTTCAAATTTTTGAATAAGCTTAACGTCCTTGCTCTGATATGTTGTGGCCTGCTGGTTTTGCATTGACCCTTACCTCAATTTTACTATTACATTTTTTATATGTTGGGGGCTTTGCATTGATCCTTACCTCAATTTTACTGCTACACTTTTTTGAAAAGAAATTTTATTTATTCGATTTGTTTCACAACTAGTTTGATCCTAAGTTGATCGTTGATTCTTTGCCTTTTGCTTAACATATGTTTAAAATATCGGGCTCTCAATTTTACAGGTAAAAATGCAATAACTAAGAAATGGAGTTGTTGATGAATCTTTTTGTCCGCAAACATTTTTAGAACTAAATGTTACATTAACTAAACTGTGGGTATATATTCTTCACCATTTAAGCAACACTAATTCTAGCATCAATTGTAAAAGTAAGTTTCATGTAGATATTTACTTGGAAAGTCTTGACTTCCACATAATTCATTTTTTGAAGAACAAATTTCCACAAAATTGTTCTTTTAGCATGGAATACATGTTTTCCATGGCTATATTTCATATATCATTTAGGACATTGAAATTAAAATTGTTATCTGTGAATTAACTACTTATCACAAACTTGTCCAATTTCTTTTAAAATTATTTATCCGTGAGTTAAGTTAGCTAGATTTTCTGAATGAGCTTAACACTCTTACTCTGATATGTTGGGGGATTTTACATTGACTAACGAGCTTGTCTATTACTAAGCAGAATGAGCTGCATGTGGCCATGAACCAGTATTAACAATGATCAGGCCTATGGATTTATGTGCCTACAAATTATTTCAAGTGCATTTTGTCAAGTGAGCTTTATATTCCCATGTAATATTCCACATGATTCGCTTTATGAAATAAAAGTCACTTTCAAATAAGGATGACAATTCGCTCTATCTAACCCGAGCTTTGCCTGTTCGGGGCGATGTGGCGATTTTAGGAAAAAAAAAATTGTTCGCTTCATGGACCTTTTAGTTGTTTCATTGCAAGAATTTTCCATGGAATTCATTCCCCCCATGTTGATTTGGAGGAAAACCAATTCCGTTGATTTTGGTGAAATTTTGTTTTCCAGCCCTTTTTTTTTTGGCAATTGGAAAAAACTATATCCCTTTAATTGATAATTTTCATGGAAAACAAAGCCAAATAACCACCAAAAAATCCAAAATTTTAACATTTTTCACGTAGAAAACTATACCAATCAAACACATTTAATTGACAATTCCCAATAAAACAAGTTCTAGACAATTCAATTTCCTGAAATTCTTTTTCTTTCCACCAAAATTTCATTCTTACAATCAAACGGACCCTAAGAAAAATGAGCTACGAGAAGAATAGAAATTCTTCCCAAGGACCATGATGTCTACCTTTAAATTTAGATAATTTGGTTCAACCTAATATCGTGTTAGGTTTTAGTGTATTCGCAATTTTGTAAGACAAAAAGACTAAAATAAAGAGCTGTAAAGGTGAAGAAGTATGGTGCAATTTTGTATAGATAAATTAGGTAAGTTAGGGATCGAGTTTGGAACAAGGAAGAAAAATAGCAACTGGATTTATGCTAGCCGATCACCCATCTGATGCTCGAGCGGCAAAAACAGAAACTATGTTCCTCATCTGTCACTAAGCTCTCGCTCAAGCGAAAGGATTACATATAAAACCTACTTAGCATATTTCAAGAGTTTTATTTGGCCCATACTACCTAAATGCATCCAACTATAAATACCCAAACCTAAACACGAATTGAAGGCTGGTTGTTTCATTATATAAGAATAAGCCAATGATTTTTTTATTTTTTTTCTGTTTCATAATACAGTTAACCAACACATTAACTAATGGATTATGATAAATTGGATCGAATTTTGCTCCTCTCCATATATTGCTTAAGAGATTCAAGAATACATTCATCTTTTATGATTCAATCATTTGACTCTTGAATTCATACAACCATCTTTGGGAAGATATCAAAGATTTAAAATCCAAAACACCCACTTCCTTAACACATCAAGGAAGTACTTTCTCAATTGGTTTCAGTGATTGCTGAAGATTGAAGGAGGTTGAACTACAAGCACAGAAAGTGTACAAGAATTGGTATTTTTAGTGATCCACATGAGATAGACAATTGTGGAAGATCAGGAGCTGGTGATTTCAATGGGTCTTGAAGATTGTAGGAATTAACGAGTCTAGTTAGCTAGATTGGATCGGACTGTAAATCCATATTGTCTATAATGGAGGTAACTAGCTTAGTCCTAGAGTTTTTACCTAGTTAAGTTACTCCATCAACAATATTGGTGTACTTTATTGCTTTTAGATTTATTGTTTGTGGTTGATTAACCATTTAAAAACAATTAAAAAGTGACGTCTTGCTTTTAATTTTATAATTCCGCACGTAAGGTCAAAGTAAATCAATAATTAAAACTTTCAAGTGGCATCTAGCAAACTTTCATAATGGAACAAGCAAAAGATCATTCTTTCTTTTTTCATTTAATTGAGACCCATCTAGATTTTCTGAACGAGCTTAACACTCTTACTCTGATATGTTGGGGAACTTTGCATTGACTTACGACCTTGTCTATTACTAAACAGAACGAGCTACATGTGGCCATGAACCAGAACATTTTGTGACAGTGTCTCTTTCTCTTGCTACATCCTATTTTATTTGATCCTCTTCTTCTCGCCTAGAAGAGTCACCGACTCATTCTTCTCTAACATGCTTTCACTTATTTTCCTCTTTCTTCAATGACGGCAACCTTTTTGCCCAAACCTTGCTCTTTGCGCGTAGAGTTTGCTTGCCCTTTCTTCATTGTCTCACTTAAGGTTGAAAAAATGGCCCTCTTAATTTTAAAGCAAGAATATTTGCAATGAAAAATGGTGTAATATGTTATTTTTTACAGAAATACAGGCTATTTATAGATTTATTTGTGATCAATCAAACATTCTAAAAAACTCTTTAGAATGGTGGTGACAACCTTTCAAAACGAACAGAGATATATGTTTAGACCAAAACCATGCATCTATTAATAGTTGTTGGTTACATCAGTCATAGATGTCTATTACAAAAAAATAGACATCGAGACAAACGTTCCCCGACAGCTACATCCAGAAAATTACGTAGAAACAAGCTAACGAAAGGACCGTTAGAAATTATTTTACTGCGTAACTAATTTAAATAGATATATGTAAGAACAAGGACTCATCCCAAACTCGAACTCACTCGAGCACAGCCTATGCACACGCACGTGTTTGTCAAGCCGGCTGAAGGGATGACAGTGGCGAGTGCACATTTTTGCTCTAGATTGAACTCAATAGGATCTTAATCTTTCCTTTTCTAAAGACTAGTGGTATCCCTAGAAGCTCGAATCCAATTGTCAAACATCTGCCATATAAACCAAAGAATATTTCTCAAGACTTTCTATGTGGAACAAGAGTTTTGCAATTTCAACTAAATTCTCACTTATTTAAAGTTTGAAGTGGATAAATTTGAATTCAAATATTTCATTCAATTCTTAATAATTTTCGACAAATAAATATATTATATTAATCATTTCGCGAAGTAGAACATGAATATGCTTGGTCTTGTTAATTTCGAATTACAAGTCTTAACGTAAAATTAAACTCAAAGCAACTTGATTAAAAAACTATTTTTCGACAATCCTCAACATGAATAAAATATATTGATTTTTCTAAACAATACAACACCAACTATGAATTTCAAATACAAATAAAAAGAAACTGCATCAAGATATAGCCAAAGACTAAACTTTTCCTAGTAAAAAACTATCGAATTTACTTGGTCAATCAATAGCAACAAGCTTTGAATAGTTAGTCATTCGTGTAAAACTATACAACATATGTCACATAGTTCCATTCAAACACATTGTTTCTAACGTTTGTGCCAATTTTGACCTTAGACACCCCTGGTTCATTAGTGTTTTTAAAGAATTCATCTTTACATAATTCTCATAGAAGTGACCCATTCTCACCCATATATATAATCACCATAAAGAGCATTTTGTTGTAATCTACTTGAACAAATCAATATATAGAGAGCATTTAAAGCTTAACTTGATTCTCACAACAGCTAGGCATTGTCTCATGGGTAGTAGTAATGGATCTCCCCGGTGCATACTGATTTTTCATAGTTTGATTGTTCTATTGAATCTAGATTTTTAGATCTCTAGTTAGCTAGGTTGGGTTTCCATATAAAAACTCTTGATTACGTTATCGATTTGAACCCATCTTCCTTGATGAACTTTTGATTTGCTCTCTTTTCAAACCTATAGTTATGATAAGTTATCTAAGCTGTTGAATATGGATATTTGAGAATACTTATGAGGATTTATATCTTAATCTCTCGAATATATTTGTTAGGTAAAACTTGATTATTGGAAGTGATGTTAGAAGAAAAGAAGAGAAAATTGGCCATTCTCGGACCAAGGAATGAAGATTGAAGATAAACTGAATTGCAATTATCAAATGAAAGTATTATTAGAGCAATCGAGGGAGATTCACAAGTTTCGAGAGCTAAATTCAACAATTAAAAAGTTTAGGGACCAATTTGAATGAATCTAGAATATGGCAAATATTATAACCATACGATAGTAAAGAGTAAATTTTTACCAGCAGAACATTTTTACTTATAACCATGCGAGCGCAAGGATGTGTACCATGCAAAGCAAACGAGACAAAATTTAATTTATTTCCTATTTTGATTAAACTTCTTCTTGGATACCACTTTGGACGTGATTCTTGACATAATTCCAGCTTCTTTTGAGTAGAAAAGATGGGCAAACATTGGGAAGGGTCTCTCATTTCATACAAATTTGCAACTAAGGGATGCTAACTCTTCATAAATTGAAGAGAAGTACAAGTCTAACACAAATTTGAAGGTAAATTACATCAAACACTTGAAGAATCAAGACTCGGAGTTAAAGATCAAGAACAAGAAATTCTTTCTCATATTTTTTGTGTTCATATACATTTCAGGTGATGATTTTCTATTAATCTTTGTTTTTACATTCATAATTTAGTATAAATGATCTGATCTGTAGCGCAGACAACTGGGTTTTGAGAAAAATCCGAAACCTTTCAGATTCTCTCCCACTAGTTCTCTCTTCACTGATTTTTCTTGTTTACGTGTGTATATATATGTTAAAGAAATGAAGTCATAACGGTATTCTTGATTACATATATTTTCTGTAATATATTGAATGGAGACTGACTTCTTTAAAATCTTATTAGATTTTTTATATCAAAACCCTCAAATTTTGTAATTTTTTAGGTTTTTGGTATCTCAAGAATATGGTGTGGATGACTTGCCTTATATAATACTCCATTTGGGTTCCCCTTTAAATTCCAAGATTTGTATTTAACTTTGATGGCTGAGAGGAAAAAATGGGAGAAGATGGTGGTAGTGGTAGATCGAGCCGAGTTTTGATGAACAAAGCGGGCAAGCCGATGCTCGTTTGCCACCCCTAGTCAAAAGTATTAGTAAGAGGAACTGCTCCTATACATGCGTGCCACACATTGACACGATCCGTCACGAATCACCCTAGTGGACCCAAAACGTGACGTGCGTCGATGATAGATGCTGACTAGATGTCAGATCTATCACCAAGGCTGACTATAAGTTATTTCAAAAATGCAACAAAATCAAATGCTTATATAAAATATAATGCGATGGGCCCAAAATATTTACTTTGTGCTTCATCCAAATGAGTTATAACACTCAACATATGGTGTGACTCTCATTCCGAAATCATTAGGCTCTTCCAGCTAAGAATGATCAATTTCCACCTGTAGGAAAAATCGTGGAAAAATATATGAGTTGATAACTCAGTGAGTGGAGCAATTTAAAAATAATTATATTTTTTCAATTTTACATTTCTATCAAAAATTGAGATCATATCATTTAATAATTCACAAGATAACATCATGTAATTATAACCAAAAGTGAAATATTCACATAAGGTCGTAAAATATCATCTCAAAATCATGATATAAATATCAGCTAATAACCACGTTATAATCTCATCACATCAAGCCAAAAATGTACCCTCTGACTAAAATATATAATCCGCCCCTCAGGTTAAGAACTTTCGCCACGGGCCTTTGGCCCCTCCGTGAACGAAAGTCAGTCTCAAAGACCTCTCATAATCAATTCTAGAACACGGTCAAGGTCCCTCTGTGAACTATATGTACACGATCAAGACCAATGTCAGGTCAAGACCCTCCGTGTATGATAGAACACGACCAAGGCCCCTCTGTGAACTAGAAGAATATATAATCACGGATACTTTTTTGGCCGATCTCAATATTGCATGTCTCACATACCAAACAAATCTCGATATCACATGTCTTACATAGCTAGTCACAAATATGCCATAATAATCTTTGATATTCCACATGTATCATAATAAAAGAAATTTCCATAATAACCATATAATTCGAACACGTAATTGCACATACTTTGACAATATACTTAATTTGTAAATATTTTAAAAATATTTATATTTTTCCATTCACAGTACTATGTTCACAAAATCAATCCGGTTCGTAAGTTGTTCTGATGTTAGTATCGTCGCCTGAAATACGATATAATTTTTAAATAATTAATTAATTATTTTAAATAATTTCAATCATTAAATAGGCGATACCCAAACTTAATAATTTCATGTTTGGGCGATTTCTACAGTCTCTTTAATAACAAAAATTAGTTTTTCTTTCATCTTACTCAATTTCATAGTTGATTACACTTAAGCCCTTCAATAAAATTGAATTTAATCTAACAATCTAACAATTATAAAATCAAACACAATTTGATAATAAGTAACTTTTTACTTACCTTTCAAAATTGAGGAATTCAAGCCTAATAATGTAGACCACTTAATTCTTAACACGTTGGCAAAAAATTTCTATTTTTTTTCTTCTTCTTCTTCCTTTTTTTTTTCTTTCTTTTCTTTTTCCTTTCTCTTTTCTCTTCCTGTTTCTCTCTCGTTCATATTCTTTTGAGTTTGTAATGGATTGGATTACATATATCTAATAACAATGGGAATGGATTTGTTTTGGGCAAACCGCCTACAGTTTCCTTTTACCTTTTTTTTTTCCATTTTTTTTTCTTTTTTCTTTTTTTTTAAGATATTAAATTAAGGTATTTCAAATTTCACCGCATAACTATAATTACAATACAAGTCCCTAACCTTTATATAATTTAACATTTAGTCATCTTATTTATCATACTAGAAGTTAAATCCCAAAATTTATTTTTATATCATTTCGGGCCCTCTTAAGTACTAGCAATTTCAAATTAAAGCCCCATGTAAATCATTCCTCCAACTTAAATCCTGATTTGGCTTTAACTTTGACTACATAATTCATGGACTTTGACTGTAATTGAGTGAGGTGTAACACACACACATACATACATACATACATATATATATATATATATGTGTGTGTGTGTGTGTGTGTGTACGCTATAAAGTTGATAGGACACAAACTCCTTATGTTGTCAAAAGATCAAATATTTATTCAGAATATATGTCAGTTTTGAAACAAAAGTTCACCAACTTTTACTGATTTTTCCAGTAGCTAATTCTTTTCACAGTATTCCTGATTCTCTTAACATTACAAAAATACCAAACAAAGCCTCAGCTTCAAAAGAAAATGCTTATAAATCAAAACCTATTCAGACTTTCCTGTACACTTAATTAATTTTATGAGGGGGGATTCTCTCTATTATTTTCCTTAAATCTTATTACGAGGGTTTTAAAATGGTTACCAAACATTAATGTGATCACGAGTGGCAGATATCAGCTACAAAACATTCATGTCAACGAAAATAGCTTCGCAAATAACCAGATAGATTCATATTAAAAACTGCATTTCCTAGTTACAAAACAAGTCAAAAATGAGTTGACATAATCAGTCATTTCAACTGCTTCTCAGTTCAGCACAAAACTATTTTGATTACTGAAAAACACGTCTCATGTATCCTACGATCACCCCACATTGAGATTTATTTATTCTGCTACAAGTAAGAATTCATCTTGCAAACACACATCTTCAGCTCACGACTCATTTTGATCTAATAGGGCTCGACAGATACACGGAACTTGGCTCCAGCATATACAACTTCATATCCAAGTTCCTCTTCAATTCGCAACAACTGTATGCAACAAATGACAATCAGATACCTAGATAATATCGTGCTTAATACTTCATAGTTGCGTATAAGGAAAGAACGAGAGAGACGACCATGGACAATCAGAATTTGACTGGGAAAATGTCCTATTAATTGTTGTTGGAACAAACACGAACATTTGTTACACGGGATTAAGTTGGCATTGAAATTGTACCGTATAATAGACACAATTTAACTTCTTTTTATCATCATCTCTAGTCCAAACCTGTTCAACATGAACACGCCATTAATGAATTTAAAAACATGAAGAAGTTACCTAGTTGTATTTTGCAAGACGTTCTGACCTGCATGGAGCTCCAGTCTTAATTTGGCGCTGACAAATTTTTTTCACAGAAAAAAATCAGTATTTTAGACTACGAAGGAAAACATAATTCTTGTAGAATCTGACAGAAGATTACCGTAGCCAAACCCACAGAGAGATCAGCAATGAAAGTGTCCTCTGTCTCTCCACTACATCCAGCAATAAAAATGATTATCAAATCTAATATTCTCTTTCACTGTAGATGCCCACCATATAACAAGGTCTAATTTTCATACCTACAGTGGCTTGCCATTACACCCCAACCAGCTCGTTTAGACATTTTTACAGCTTCAATACTCTCAGTAACTAATCCAATTTGGTTAACCTATTGGTTAAATGAAATTGTTAAACATGTCGTTGTTACATTTTCAAAAAAGTCGAGAGAGACCATTTAAGATATTAAGATCATACGGGTATTTCATGGTACCTTAAGAAGAAGAGCATTGCAGGTCTTCTCCTTGATTGCCTTTCGACTCTCTGCACACAAAAATAAGCAATAAGAAATGCACACAGGGAGGCTATGATGCACGGAGACGGATATATGTGTCTGACACGATACGTGTCGGATATGTTGACACGCGATTTTCAAAATGTACCAACACGACATGTCACCGACACGTTGATTAAATTCTTTGAAACTCTTCATTTATATAGTATAAATTTAGTTTTACACTTGTTATTAATAGTTCTTATTTAAATCTTTCAAATATAAATAACTATTTGATATTTACTAATAACTTTTAGGTAAAAATGTATAATATTAATAATAAAGAAAGATAATCATGGTATTCCAACTGTCGGTGTCCGACACACATCCAATACGTGTCGGACATGGACATACTACATTAGTTGAAATGTCGGTGCTACAAAGCATGGAGATAACCCCTACGTGCATTCTTGACAACTACGCATACAACATATTATTCAAGAATGCAGTCAAATGGAGCTAAGCAATTTAAGAACTTACCTCTTCTTTGAAGTTCAACTCATAAGTCTTGTCTAGTC
Source organism: Olea europaea var. sylvestris (assembly GCF_002742605.1). Classification (NCBI taxonomy): domain Eukaryota; kingdom Viridiplantae; phylum Streptophyta; class Magnoliopsida; order Lamiales; family Oleaceae; genus Olea; species Olea europaea. The sequence goes on along the minus strand of NC_036247.1, from coordinate 30,084,687 downwards.
CATAAAACTCAGATGCAGCAACATCCATTCCAATGACAACCTGTACATAATGAAACTTAAGCTCTAACTCATTCACCAGGTAATTAAACAATAAAGTCAAGAAAGTTCAGAAAACTCACTTTTCCTGTGTAACAGCTGTAACATATTTTATCAATGGTTGTCTTGAGCAGTTCAAGACCCTCCTTGTTCTCCTGCAGTCAATAAAAGAGTATACACTTCGAATTTTATAATGAACCTCAAGCAAAATGTTTATTCAAACATAACATATTGATCAACCTGAATGTTAGAAGCAAAGCCACCATCATCCCCTACATTGGCGGCATCTTGGCCATGTTTCTTCTTAATGACAGTCTAAGAACAAAGAAAACCAATTCCTAAAAATCAAGACCTCATAGATGCAACAGAAACTCATCAACTCTGAACTTTTAGACATAAAAACTGCAATTTGGGAAAGCCAGAAATCAAAGAAAA
>NC_036247.1:30046100-30084126 GCF_002742605.1 Olea europaea var. sylvestris | reverse complement strand
AAAAAAAAAAAAAAAAAAAAAAAAAAAAAAAAAAAAAACTGAAATTTGGGACAGCCTGAAATCAAGGAAATCCAATTTCTAGTATTCAGACATCACAGATGCGAGAGAAACTCTTTGACCCTAAGCTTATAGACATAATAAAAAGTGCAAACTGGGAACATCTATTCCATGATCAGCAATAGGCCTAGCAAGATTCACTTTTCATAAGGATACAGAAATACATTGATGTAAAACTCAATTCAACACCGGCTGCGGACCTAATAATCTACGAACATTGAAATTCTATGTTGTACAGAGATATAAAAATGCAAACCAACATAAGTATTGTAGAATTTTTAGAGATCCTCAAATTATAGTGTGTTCCCTAGACAAAACCTCTTGTCGACTAGCCACATACCCGATAACCCAAAAACTAGAAATTCATATAGCTTCATTGAAATGGAGGTACAAAATCACGACAAAGCAATTGCAGAATTCTTTACATCTTCAAACTATAGCATATTCCCTAAATTATGCATTTTGATAGTAGATATATGCAGGCTAGATCTTTCAATTACATTAAATTTAAAATAGATATGACCATTAATTAGAAATTGATTAAGCAGGTAAACGAAGGAAGAGAGAACAGAAACCTTACCTTCAAATTGTCACACACTTCCACACCCATCTTCATGGTCTCCTTAAAAGAGGAAGCTCCAACTGGTAGAATCATGAATTCCTGCAATAAAAATTGATGAGAAACTCAAATTCTAAGAAATATGATCTAACCCATGTAAATATCGAAACACATACCTACAAAGCAAGTTTGTTCCCAGCATGTGATCCGCCGTTGATAACGTTGAAGGCAGGAACAGGCAATACCAGCTGCTTGTTACTGGCCAGGTTCACAATGTGTTGTACCCAGAAATATTCATATTAATTACATAAGATAGATCCACCAACATGGTATATATGAAAAACAATATGGACGACTACAGCAAATCTAAGAAAATGTAGCACAGGTTATATTACACTGTTTTGACCGATTCAGGGGGAATCAGTTGCAATGTAGTGGACATGTGTAGAGCTGTATTTTTCAAATTATGAGAGTCATTGATAGGGATGAACACACTAGACTGGCAAATTCTCTTATTAAGGGAAAGATTGGGCAGTAGAATGATCTGTAACATATCTTGTACAGGGGAATATTAAGAATGCCAGCTCCAGCTTTGCACACGGAAATAGACACAGCCAGGATGGCATTTGCACCAAGCTGAAAAGGACAAAATATTTACACATACAAATATAACAAAGATATTCAGAAGTCAACGATTAAAATTACTTTCTGTTTGCACCAGCCTCATTCATTCTGAGCTCCATCTTTTGGAGGTAAAAAATAGTTTGCTTTTTATTGAAAGTTAATAGTTTGGAAGATTTTGGTAGAAAGTAATTTGGTGGACAAAGTGGGTAGGAGAAAGGAATTTTATTAGAATGATGATGGCTTACAATAGCTTGAACTTTGTCTAGCTTCTTTTTTTTCTTACAAACAAATGAGGGATCATGCCCTATTTATAGACTCTTATCACATCTTCTAGAGAATTCTACAAGTGTCTACAACCTATACAAGATTTTTTGGTGTCCAAGTTACTCTAGTGGAATCTAGACAATTCTAATTTTTTATTATACTTGCTTACTAAGGAATTCTAGGATATTGTAGACAAGTAATTCTAGATTCTTCTAGAAATGAGCATCATTAAATTTATCACTCCTCCTTGATGCTCATTTCGGTAACTCCAATCATTTCTCGTAGTAGCTCGAACTTTGCTCGTGGTAGCGCCTTCGTGAATATGTCCGCCAATTGTTCTTCAGTTTTGCAATGTTTAAGTTCTATCTCTTTGTTTGCTTCAGCTTCTCTGATGAAGTGATACTTGATGCCAATATGTTTTGTTCTGCTGTGAAATACAGGATTCTTGACCATTGCTATAGCTGATTTGCTGTCGCTGTAGATCTTTATTGCTTCATTTTGTGGCTCTCCCATATCTTCAAGTATGCGCTTTAACCATATTGCTTGACTCGTAGTCATTGCTGCTGCAATATACTCTGCTTCAGCTGATGATTGTGCAACCGTTGCCTGTTTCTTTGATGCCCAAGAAAATATTCCCGAACCTAGTGTGAATGCATAGCCTGATGTGCTCTTCATATCATCTACTGATACTGCTCAATCGCTATCAGTATACCCAAGTAGTCTTGAGTCAGGCATAGACTCATACCTTATTCCATAGTCTTTTGTTCCTTGGAGGTATCTTAGTATCCGCTTTGTAGCTCCATAGTGAACTTGACTTGGATTTTGCATAAATCTTGAAAGTAGGCTGGTTGCATACATTATATCTGGCCTTGTAGCAGTTAGATAGAGTAAACTTCCAATTAAGCTTCGAAATTGTGAACTATCTGCTTTTGGAGCACCGTCTTCTTTTTTGAGTGATTTGTTGCTATCCAGAGGGGTTGCTACTGTTTTGCAACCTTCCATCTTGAACCTTTTTAATAGATTGGTGGTATACTTCTTCTGAGCTATAAATATCCCATCTTTAGATTGAGTTACCTCGATCCCAAGAAAATAGTGCATTAATCCCAGATCAGTCATCTCGAACGTTTTCATCATATCTTCCTTGAATTTCTTTATTTTTTAAATTCTCTTTAAATTTTCTTCCACCTTCTTTAGATTTTTGAAACCGCATATTAAGTTTCGATTGAAAAGCGTTTTCTATCTCCATTTCATAGCGCCTTTCTAATCTTTTTTCATGAGCTTCTAATGATCCCATTAATTCTCCAGCTGTTAATTCATCTATATCCTTGGATTCCTCAATAGCTACAATAATTGGATCATATTTTTCTGTGCAAGTAATTAAAATTTTTCCAACAACCTTCTTTTCGGGAACATCATCACCATAAGACCTTAGTTGATTTACTATTTCATCTATTCTTGAATAATAATCTTTTGCGGTTTCTGACTCTTTCATTTTTAGATTTTCAAAATTCCTTCTTAAAGTTTGAAGGCGGCAAGTACGTACCTTGTTACTGCCGTAGAACTCCTCCTTCAACTTATCCCATGCTTCTTTCGCTGTTTTGGCTCCCATAATTCTTGGAAAATATGTATCCGTCAAGCTCATTTGTAGAGAAAGTAATGCTAGAGAATCTTTTTGTTGATTCTCCTTAAGTTCCTTCTTTTGTGCGGAAGTTAAAGTGGAAATGTCATCTGGGTTAGTATACCCATCGTTGACGACATCCCATAAATTTTAAGCACAAAAGTAGGTCTTCATTTTGATAGACCAAAAATCATAGTTATCCCCATTAAATGTTGGGATAGGAATTGATGAGCGGAAAGCGTCTGCCATCATATATGCATACACCCAATATCAATCGAACGTGGCTCTGATACCACTGATAGTTTTTGTGTTGTTGTAGTGATGAGATAGGATGATTGAGGATGTTTTGTATGGAATAATTTTGGAGGTAAAAAATAGTTTGCTTTTTATTGAAAGTTAATAGTTTGAAAGATTTTGGTAGAAAGTAATTTGGTGGACAAAGTGGGTAGGAGAAAGGAATTTTATTAGAATGATGATGGCTTACAATAGCTTGAACTTTGTCTAGCTTCTTTTTTTTCTTACAAAAAAATGAGGGATCATGCCCTATTTATAGACTCTTATCACATCTTCTAGAGAATTCTACAAGTGTCTACAACCTATACAAGATTTTTTGGTGTCCAAGTTACTCTAGTGGAATCTAGACAATTCTAATTTTTTATTATACTTGCTTACTAAGGAATTCTAGGATATTGTAGGCAAGTAATTCTAGATTCTTCTAGAAATGAGCATCATTAAATTTATCACCATCAGGTTGTTGAACCGTGGAACCGTGAAGATTGAAGTTTTCTATACCAGTCTGATCTGTTGGGTCCTGCTAAAGCAGCCATACTTCATTTTTCAGTTGGGGAATGTTGATGTAAAGAATAACTATTTTTATATAACAGAGGCTTAAAATGTCGAAAATGACCAAGTTACGGCAATGAGAACCATGCTACAGCTGAGAAAAACAAACCTTGCCAATGAGAGTAGGGCCAATGATAGTGTTAACATTGCTAACGGCCTATATACATACCAACACTATGCAAACATTGGTAAACAAAAATATTTGCTTGTCAAAAATTAATCAGTTAGTGTAACACCACATGCTTGTCTTTCATATTTATCATGTCTATCTAGATTATTATTAATGTTTAATTTATTTCTTAATTAATATAACTGTATTCATCGTGACTAATTATATTGCTTTTACAACAAAATGTGTTCTAGACGCCCTAAACGATTGACGTGACTATTAACTCAAGTTAATATGATTAAATTACATAATAAATTGGTTTATTATGTGATTTGAGCTCGTCTTGTTTTTTTATTGAACTTAGATGTTTTTCTCTTTTCAATAAGTGCATTTTTGAGTAATTTATATAAAAATAATAATTGAACAACAAATGGGTTTCTAATCAATAAAATAATTAAAGGATTTAAATAAGTTAATAAGATAAATAAGGAGTGTTAAGATTTATTTCCATAAATTATGCCAAATAATTGTCATTAAGTTAGAAAATATGACTTTACCTATTTTCTTCACCGCCTTACATGTTAAAATCGGCTCCATCATATTCATGAGGCATTTTGAATTCTAGAAAATGAGATTGATGGTAAGGTATGAAATTTTCATTTTCATTTTACTCAATTATTTAATTTTGAATTCAAAAGCAATCATGACATTTTATTTGATTATTATTAAAATAATGTTTCTATTTCATTTTATATATGAAATGAGTGTGCCATTGACTGCACATATATATGTTGTATGTATACGTATAGATGAGTTTTTGCACATTATATGTATATGCCTGTATGTACATGTGTGTACTTATTTAATACTAATATAAGTTGTAGGTATTACAATTATATGTGTGTATATATAGTATATAGAGGAGTGGTGTGATTATCATATGGATATATGTATGTTTTGTATATATATGTGTCTATGCATATATATACCTTATATGTATGTACAGGTATATGTAGGCATGTGTCTATAAATTTGTATTTGTATGCACTGATTGTGTGTAGTTAAATAAAATTTGTAGGAAAATAGATTTATTATTTTAATTGTGTTGTATAGGGATTTATTATTTTAACGGTTAGTGATCTATTATTGTTACAGTTATTGAACAAATTAGTAACTATTAGAATGATGAGCGATTTTAACTTTAAAATATATAGGAATGTCAATCCTGTTTACGCGTAGGTTTTTATTTTTTTTTATTTTTACAACAACAATAATAAATCAGTTAATTTAATAGAGCGACGCTTCAGTTTTCGTTTAAATTGTAAATTTGTCAAAGTTACTAAATAAATAGTAATGAAATAGGATTTTTGAACATTGACTTCATGGATGGCTAGGAACATCTTCACTTGCCATTCAAGAAAAGTAAATCTCTAGGAACTTCAGGTAAGTAAACCTCTTATTTGTCTTTATACGCACATTACATTATTAAATGTATAAATGTGTTATTTAAATTTGTTATTATGTGAACTTGATAGTTAATTTATTACGCTTTATGTCATTAATACTTCTCATGACATTTTCATGCACGTCAATGCATTCATGAGCATACATGAGGTTTCAAGAAAAATAAAAAAATTCAAATGTCAATGAATGTTCTTAAAAGATATGTATCCCAAATATTTTGTTACGAGGTGTATGTCTATGTTATGAAACGTGTGAGTGGGAAATGGGGCGTGGGGGATCGGTGCACCCGACCAATGTTCAATATTTAATATTCAATGATAATGTTAATGTTAACCGCTTTGCGATACTACCAGAAGATTCGACTGGTGGTTTCAAATAATAATTGCCCACTACATTCTGATTGGCTAAGCAATACACAAAGTGAACTCATGACGTCAAAGTTAAGTTTTTAAAGAAATGAAAGAAAGGAGATACATATTGAGAAATAATTTTATCTTAAAGTAATTCATATGTATATCATAATCATACATCATATGCATGAGGTTTGCTTACTGAACGTTAGCTCATTCCACATTATCCTCTCCAATTTCAGATGATGAAGGCAAGATTATTCAAGATGACTACTTGTGGTAAGACGAACTCGATACTGATACATTTAATATTGACTCAAGCTGAAATAAGTTTAACATTTAATTTGATCATCTTATATTTTTATTAAACATAAAAGTTTTCAGAAATTCTTTTCTTAAAAGAAAGTTGTCAATATTTTTATGTTAAAGAAAAATTTCTAATCAGTTTTTTGCATTTATGGTTTTAAGAGGGAATTAAATGATAGTACTTCTAAATTTAGGTATCTAGATTTGGGGTGTTACAGTTAGCCATTACAAACTCGTACCTTTGAGACACCCTTCCAAATCTAGTCTGACCCTCCATCTCTCAATTCAAGAGCTTCATAAATTCCAAAGCTCTCGGATACTAGCTTTAGTCTATCTAATTCTTCTGATTTAGATACTACTTCATCAGACGGAGGAGATGGTAATGGAGGAACAAGCGATGACTCGAGTGGTAATAGGCAGAAGAAAAAGGGTAAGAGGAGGTGGAAAACAAAGATAAAAGACTTCATTGATGAAAAATGAGGAAACTGATGGATAAACAGAAGGCCTGGATGGAGAAAATGATGAGGACAAAGAATAAGGGAGGATTATAAGAGTGGAAGAATGGAGGAAACAAGATGCAGATAGAATAGAAAAAGAGCACAAGTTCTGGACTAATGAAAGAGGATGGATCGAAGCATGGTGTGCTGCACCAATGGAAGCTATATGAAACGCTACTGGTAAAGAACTTAAGGCTTCACCGTCTGACGAATTGATGGTGGAAGAAACTCAAAGCCTAAGAGGAAAACTAGAACAACGATGAAAAGGGAGATATCTGGCCGGATGTGAGATTATAAGGCAAATCCAGTTGAGAACTAATTTGGACTCAAGGTTTCAAGGTGGGATTTCAGAAGTTCTGTGGGAAAGAATAGCAACAAAAATGGCTTGTTTTGGATATGACAGGAGTGCTTTAGTCTGTAAAGAAAAGTGGGATAGTGTCAATAATTATGTAATCAAGTGCAACAAGAAAATAAAGGAGAATCCAAAACCATGTTTATATTACTGTCATAATAATGAGTCTATAAGCAATAATCACGGAGGAGCCTTTTGTGATAATAGCAGTGGACTAGCCTGAGACTTCACCTTCTAATAGCAACACAGGAAATGCAATGAATGATAGCTGCTTTAGGTACTTTATGGGGGATGATCATAGCATATGGGAGAATTACGGACTGAAACTCAACAAATTAGGATAGGAAAATCAGATCAAGATATATAATCTGCATCAGATTGCTTCTGATCAATTTAGGAAGGGATTATAAGCAGCTGATGAAAAGAGGAGCAACTGACATACTGTGTTGACTTGTGACTTGGACTTGGGAGGTGAGAAATTTAACTGTGGTGGCTTTTTATTGCTTCTCTTCGTTGTTTTATTATGCTTATTTGTTAATTGTTTTGCATGCAGTTTATAATTCTAAGGTAATATTTGCAAAAACTTTCTTCCTTTCATGCATTTGCTTAAGATTGTGAGCAGGCAACAGATTATTAATAACGTATGATTGTCTGAATAATAATTTATTTGATCCCTGCAATTAAACTTATATGAATTTGAGCTTAGTTAATCTGCCGTGAAGAATTGGATGTTATGTTAATATAATATTCAAACACTCCAGCTTAAGCTTTTAAATGAAGAAGTGCAATATGGTATGAGAGTACACAAAGATGTTAAGTTCAAGTTTTGCATCTAAAAATTTTGCACGTGTCAAGTTTCTTATGAAATATTGAATTTACCCTATTTCAAATTTTTAAGGGAAAATTTTTTTTTTTCAAGTAAAAACTTCTTTTTGTGTAAAAAAAAATTTTAAATACTAATTAAGATGCTGAACAAGTACAGCTCTGATGTTCAATTACCAACATTGAGTTTGAAACTCTAAATAGTCAATGTCTAATAAGTCAAAATGTTGCGGAATTCACAGCAAGAATTTTCAAATCGATGTTTTTGGGGCTCAGTCCAACGTACCTTTCTTTACCAAACAAGCATACCAACCGGCTCCAATACACAACCAATATATTCATCTCGATTGCTATTCAATCTTACCCACAAAGGACAAGAAACGGTGATAATTTGTAGCCACAGAGGCAAAGAAAAAACGCTACAAAGGTAGGCTATAAAGGGACAACAAAGTACACAAAGTAATCAACCGGTATTGGACACCAAAAGGGCCGATTTTCATTCTTCAAAGGGGGCAACCAAAAGTTCTCCTTATTCACACACAAATCACACTAGAAAGTGGCTAGGGTTATAGCCTTATAAGTAATTTAGGGTTAGGCTTTAAGTTGGACTTATAGGAGACTTAAACGGGCCAAGATTCAAGTCATCCAAGAAGGAATACAATTGGACCGGATAGACCTCATGGATTTAGTTGTTGGACTTATTTCATTCATTAGCCTATACCTATGAAATACATTATCTCGCGTTAATATCATAGCCAGGAATTTATTGGATATCAAAAACTCAGCAAATTTCCATTTTGATGCCCAATAAATCTGCAAGCAATTAAAACACACAATTAGTACTTGCATAATCAAGGTAACCAATAAAATTAGATCACAGACCTTACCTCGTATTTCCAACCTAAAACACATACCATACCTGCTCCATGTACTCACCAGGGCTAAGGTCGAGAGCACCCAAGTAAAAGCAAATATTCACAGTAATTTCCTAGGGTTGCTTCTGAGTTGGTCTTGCACCTTGTAAGCAAAGCATCCTGAGCCTTCTTGATGATTTCGTCCTTCCCGGCCCAAGCCTTGAGTGTGCTCTGCTGATTGCTGAAAAGCCCATCCAAATGAGAAAGAGAGGGTCCATGGCTTCTTGGTCTTCAGTTTGTTCACGGCATTAAGGTTCAAAGTTGCCTCTTCCTCGCTCTGCCCACCAGATAAAAACACCACAGCACGAACTGTGTGTCAGCAATCACTTCTAGTGCAAACTTGCGGAATCAGACTCGGGAGTAACCAAGTTATATGCCATGTAGTATTAAGGTAATTACTTTTTACCGAATGACCATTTATGTAACTATTAAAAATCTGAGTGAGACTCACTATAAAAAGATTAATTCCAATAACCATTCCCGTAAGTAATCAAAAATTCCAGTGACCATTAGCATATATAACCCTAATGGTGTCAAACAGAAAGCTGCCATTTTTAGAACTTAATGCTAAAATACTACTCAAAAATTGGATCAAAACCCTTATTTGCTTTTATTAGGAAAGCTTTTGAGAGTATTGAAGATTGAAGCTTTTACACCATAAACGTCTTCAACCCAGCCGCCACCCCCCAAAGAACAATACCAAATTCAAAATTGAAGCATAGTTGATGCTCAGCAGATTTCTATAAATAGTTTTCTGATTCAATGCACATAAATACAAAATCACGTAACAAGTTGATACCCAACCTTCTCCCTCCTAATTTTTTACAATGGTGTAAACGGAAATACAGATTCTCATGTGAGGAAGAATATTCACATATTCTTGAGTTGCATGAAGATAGTATTCCCAAAAGTTCATGCGAACTAATATTTACATGAACATGCCTGCAGAAGTATAAAATGCAGATTTTTGGTTAGCATGTAGCTACAAATTTGCAACAAATTTCTCAAGCAACAGCTCAATCTACTGCATCTAAAGGTATATATATTATGCACCCTTTCGCCTGTCTATACTTCATCTTTCTCTAAGGCAACTGTATATTGACTCCGATGCATGTTAGTGTCCATTTTTCTTGTGGTAGTCACTTAACTTTTAGACAAACCATCAAGGCTACTTAAAAAAGTAGATTTCCATCATTATTGCATTTTCTAGGCAAGAACTAGGAGAGTAAACATATTTATAAAAGCGCAAGGGAAGATCCTTATTTAGATCCTACATTGCTTAAAAACTTTGGTTGCCAAGTACCAAGCCTTACTTTGCTTGATACACCATGAAACCTGACACCACAACTGAACATTTAAGATTATTTAAAAGGAATACAATTGAGACATACAAAATAAGTCCCAATAGTTAATTCCAAATTGATTATTAATGATGTGTTCCTCCATTACCACTCGACTACGACATGTATTCATTCTTCCAAATGAATTGCTATTCTCTTAGTAGAATTCCCAAGTACTAAAATTGGTAGTTCACATATCCAACAAACTAGACCGACTCCCATATATTAACACCACTATCAGAGTAAGAGGGACATAGTTCGGATTGGGTATTAAAAGTAATTGAGAAAAACGACAATAGGTTCAGTCTAGTTTCTACCCCAAATTTATACTCTTCTTAGTTTGGGATACAAGTTAAAAAGAGAACTGATCAAATAATCAGTACAAGTCATTCAAGAGATTCCAATATATATTACAAACCTTATGCTCCCTAAGGTTTGGTTTCCTTTTTTGTCTTTCCCAAATTATAAGCCACTTTTCTTATTGATGAAAGAATATATATTTTTTAGTTTTCTAACATGCCTCTATTTAATATACATTGTTATTAACAAACATAAACTAATTTTATTTAAACCATTATTTAATGTAGAGGTATATTAGGAAAATAAGAAAAATTTATATTTTCAATTATATTAATTACATTTTCTTAATGTGTAAAAATATAAATAAGTCTATCTTTATGGGATGGAGGGAATACAATCTGAGTAGTCATCCAGCCAGAAATTGGATTGAGAAACAACACCTTGTCTGTGGCAATATATACTTCTTGTTGCCTACTCTTTCACAGGAGCATAGGCATTTCTGTACAACCTGGTTAAGTTGTAGGAGGTGATTTAATCAGAGGTTTCAGGGATTCCATAATGCTGGAAAAGGAGGGGTATTTCCATGGCTCACTGGAGTATTATTGGTCAAAATGAGTAAAGAGAAAATGATGTCCAACTCTGGGTCAGACCAAAAATTTGAAGGGAAACTGGGTGTCACCTGTTGGGTATTTTTTGGTAAGTGATACCCAAATCCCCTAGGCAATGATGAAAATCGAGGCCCGTTTAACTTCATAGGCTATAAGCCTAATATTGAAGAACATATTGGACCCACACCACAATTGATGTAACCCAATTGTGTTGGGTATTTGGAGGAAATCAGCCCATTGGGCTAGATACTCAATACCCGACTATGGAGATAAATGAAATCACAAAAGATAGAATTGGTTGCAAATAATTATCTCGTGATAATTATCCTATCCCTACTGTTTCTGTTGGACTCAAATTTAAACTTCCCTGTTATCTTGGAGATTTGATTTCCCTCGTAATAATATACAAGAGTTTTAATATATCCAAAACTCAACCAATTTGAAATAAAAAGAGAGAAGCCGTCTGCCTTCTTCTAAGCGTGAGAACTTTTCCTCCTTCTCTGTGAAAACCCAAGTCGACCTTTGTGGTGTGCCTTTTCTTCTCCGTGAATGAAAAAGTCTCCCAATTGAAGTTACCTTTGTGGTGTTGGGTCGAAGATTTCTGAGCCGAATTAAAAAGGGGATTTCGTTTCATTTTCTTCCATTTTAGTTCACTGCTTCATTTAATTTTTGAACTCCATTACATTTATTTAGATTTAATCCTTCATTAACCATTGTTGTGTGGTTGCAGGTTGGATTAACAACAACAACCGAAATACCAGTGCATACGTACATGTAGGTGAGAAAAATAAATTTATTAAGGGAGAGGAGTATCGAAAAAGGGATTTAAGCTGAAATAAAGCCAATGGGATACTGACTAAAACAAATTTTAGGCTTTCCAAAAGTAGCAAAAGTAAACAAAACCAGTTACTATCCCTCACTTTACCCAACAGGCTTCAATTATGGCTGCTACTTGAGGATTCACATCGCGTGGAATTTCAAGCCGTTTACCCTTAAAAGTTATGATCCGTCCAATTCCGGCCAAACCACTAACCATCCGGGAAAACTGAGGCCAGACCCATAACCAGCAGGTGGAGGCGCTCCTGGTGGTGGTCCGGCGGCGCGTGGAGTTTCCGGCTGTCAACATGTTTTTACCCAGCTTCATAATTGTTAGGAAAAGTATATAATAAACTCTTGCTATCCATATTACAAAGTAGAAGACCCTATTTATAGGGTTACAAATAACTCTAAAAGGAAAGAGTATGTAATAATTACACAATCAACTAATAATGAAAATAATCCTACATAATTGGAAAAATATAATAAAAGATTAGTCGAGACAATATTTCCATATTCCATATCTTTAACATCCCCCCCCCCCTCAAAAGCATCAATTTGCAATTTTCAACTGCAATGGTGACAATACTTGTGTCCACGAAGAAGATATCCAAATCAAAGCAAACATCTATGAAAATTAGCGACGACAAGAGATCAAGAACAACAAATAGTGCAGAAAGAACCAAGAACTACTCCAAAACCACTCTAATAATACACCAAAGACACTCCGAAGAGCTCACACCCCAAGAAGAATTTTCGAAAGAAATTTACGAAGTGTGCCGACACATAGTGAGCTCTATTTGTCGAGAGAACTTAGCCGAACACATAATTCATGTTTTGAAAAAAGCCTTAACGCCAATATACCAACCAAGATTCCAGCAATATATCACTGACCAAGATGCTGCAGTTGGAAGAAATTTCATCGAACAACCTACACCAAAAAAAAAAAAACTCAAAGATGATCCTCCTCTGAGAATCCAAAACTCTAGCTCATCGCCCAAGCAATTGAAACTCAACGATCTGCACTCCCATGTCTCCACTCACCTTTACATTTTTATATAAAATTGTACTTGTGACATGTTGCCCCACTAAGAAATTTCAAGCCACGATTAACTTAATCAACCAATTTAACTAAAGTCAACCAAATTATGCTAATAACTTAGCCCAACAAGCCCATAATACCAATAACTCAAAAATACCTTAATACACCCCAATAAACAAATCAACAAAACCATCACTGGCCCAACCTAATTACACTATTACTTGGCCCAATCTTCATCTTTTGCATCCCTATCTCATAGACGTTGTCTCTCATTCATCACCTAAACTGTACGGGTGACCACCTCGTGTCGATCAACCTCACTTCCACTTGCTTTCACCAATCCGCCACCTCCTAATAACTGAATTGCCTTGCTGAATCAATAACCAAAACCCATACAAATACATCTTCCAGTCTGCCTCCAATGCCTCGATTTGATGTTGCTGCTCTATCGATCGTACACTCAACAAAGCAAAGATGCCAGCCAAAAGAGTGTTTAAAAACGACGTTGCTGTCCGCCGCCCTCTGCAACAAGTTCACCGCCTATTCCATCTTTCTTCTATTAATGCCCAACCTTTGTTTGGCTTCAGGGTTGCTTCTCCTCACACCATCCATTCATCCCCACGAACACCACCTATTCCCTTGCAACCACATCAATCCTCCATCACAAAGACCACACACCGACAATTAAATCCAAGCACCACAACAAGTTTTAGACCGACTGAAGCAGAGAGAAGGGTCATAAGATCATTGAGAAAAGCTCATAAAGGAAAGAGGAAACACAAAATTTATTAGTGAAAAAAATTGCCAAGACGATTGAACGGGAACAAGCAAATTTGATCGGACAAGAAGCACAAGGCCACTCGCTGGAGAACAAAAAAAGCTTACAAGTTTAACCAATGAGGTTAAATTGGCTCTGATACCATGTTAGGAAAAGTATATAATAAACTCTTGTTGTCCATATTACAAAGTAGAGGACCCTATTTATAGGGTTACAAATAACACTAAAAGGAAAGATTGTGTAATAATTATATAATCAACTAATAAGGAAAATAATCCTACATAATTGGAAAAATATAATAAAAGATTATTCTAGAAAACATTTCCATATTCCATATCTTTAACAATGATGTCATTTTTTACATCTCATAATTACCTAATATATTGAATATTGTATAGAGATAGAGTAAGTTAAGCTGGAACTAGTTAACTATTCCATTGAATTTTACATTTGTTACTCCAATAGGGTGTGACAATAAGATGCTGCTAATAAATTACTAATGTAAAAATTTATTAAATTTCAAATCCTTGTAAACCCAACATGATATACATATTTGGCCTGCCACAGCACCAAAGATATGAGTTTTTTTTTTTTTTTTTTTCCCATTGTTTACAATTCTGTCCAATAATGTATTTCCCAATTTACAAACCTGCGCTGCATTGAAATTACTCCATGGTTGCTGCAATGTTGTCAGCTCCCACAAAATCACACCAAAACTATGTACATCTGGTTTGTCATTTGATGGTTCATCAGGGAGAACTTCGGGTGCCATCTACTCAAGCTATCAAAATCGAAGAAAGATTCGTCAAGATCAACTGCAGATCAAGGCATCAGATCTTTGTATCCTAAAGCAATGAACTCACAGTTCTAGCAGTTGTCTTTGATGAAAAAAACGTGTTCGCTTTTAAATGGGAAAGACCAAAATCACAAACCTGGTAGAAGACATTGGGGTAGGTTAAGATATGTACATGTACAACGATAATTAGAAAAATACAAAACAAATACTTCAATGACACTCAAACATGGAAAAAATGTGCCAGAAATAGAATGTATTGAATTGATGAGTGTGAATGTTTGATAGCTACTGGCTTCATTAGAAGATTGAAGCGACCTTCAGAGAAGGAGACAATTAATGGAAGATTCTGGAGATTTTCTAATTAATGAACAAGATTGCTCTAGAAAGGAAGAAAATGACTACTAATTCTCTAAGGAAAGCAATTCTTAACATACTCTTGTGGTGAATAAGTATACAATCCCTTATATTAATTTTTCGTCAATTTTTAGAAAAAACACACAAAAATTTCTTCTGGGTGAAGATTCTTTTTGAGCATGAGATGCATTCCATGGTGTCATATTAATTGAACTTTCACTTACCATAGTGAAACAAGATTTCTAATTCAGCACCATCGAAAACTTAAATGCTTCACAAAAATAAAATATTATTCATACATGCAAGTATAGCTTTCAGAAAAAAGCTATTACAGCTCACCAAATCACCACATAAAATGTTTAGCTAGGTCATCAACCATAATATAAGATAAACCAATATGCACGCAAAACGTATTCATTATTTTACCTTTACAGTATATTTCTGTCAACTAAAAGATTAGGAGACTTTAAGTCATGATGAACAATGGGAGGTTTGCATTTATGAAGATAGCTCATCCCCTTTGCCTATACAAATAATAAAAGGGTAATTAGCACAAAACATCCTACCTTTCAATGTTATTGTGTAAAACGTCCCTACCTTTCATTTTTGGCATTTTCACCCTACATTCCACCTTTCATTGCGCAAAATGTCCTTTTATCCATTTTTGACAATTTTACCCTTCTATTTAAATAAATCAAAAACAAAAGAAAAGAAAAACAATGAACTAATTGCAACCAAAGTCCCAAATTTTCAAAAAATTACAAATGATTTAAAAATATATTCTTAAAAATCAAAACTATAAAAAAAATTTAAAAAAAATATATTCTTAACCCACCGAATTGGAGAGCATTGATTTTGATAAATTTCAATAAATTATATATGTGAATCTATGATTCTATATGTGAAAAACAATGCTTTTCAAGAAACAAAAATCAACGTAAAAAAACCCCCAAAAATTCTGATGGGAGGCAACAATAAAGGTTTGTCTTTCCTTGTTTTTTTTTTTTTTTTTTTTTTTTAAAGTAAATTTTTTTAACTTTTTTTTAATTTTTTTTAAAATTTTTTTTTAAAGATGATACTTTTAACTCATTTGTAATTTTTTTGAAAATTTGGCCCTTTGGTTGCAATTAGTTTTATTTTGTTTTTTTTTTTTTTTTTTTTTTTTTAAATAGAAGGGTAAAAATCGTCAAAAATGGATGAAAAGGACATTTTTCGCAATGAAAAGTGGAAACTATGGATGAAAATGCCAAAAAATGAAAGGTATGGACATTTTACACAATAACATTAAAAGGTAAGGACTTCTTGTTGTGCTAATTACCCTTTTATTATTTGTACACACGAAGGGGATGAGCTATCTTCATAAATGCAAACCTCCCATTGTTCATCGTGACTTAAAATTTCCTAATCTTTTAGTTGACAGAAGTATACTGTGAAGGTAAATTAGTTTAGAATACAGTTAGTTTCTGAATAAAACTAAACTTTTCATTCCAATGGATTGCTATCATGCGTTTAGTATCTGTTAATTTGAAGTCATATATGAACAAAGAAACAGATATGTTCACAACTTTCAAGCCCAAGTTCTTTAAAAGCACAACCGAATTGGCGTAAAAATGGGAAGAATTTATTATTATTTGGTATAAGGGCCAGTCTATTTGTGGGGCTGCCTCGGATTTATCAAAATGGCCAGATCACCAATATCCTAGAAATGAATGTGGTTGACAGAGGCCATGCCACCACTAAATGAAGTAAAATAATTTTCCTCTTTTATATTGTCTTTCAAGTTTATGATGGAAGTTTCTTGAGAATTTGCAACATTTGTGGGAATGTTGCATAAATGTGTAACTATCATTGGAGAGGACTTATGTTAAGTTCTAGATAAAGACACATCTGCGTCTATTCGCGAAGAGACAATTTTTGGTCGCTAAAGACATCTTACAAGCTATAGTTATGATTATTGCTCCACAATATAAATATCATTACCAACGGTCATGATTTTTCCTTCACACAGTTTAAGGAATTTTGAAAGAAATGGAAAAGAGGATATGTTTTCCAAAGACACGCCAACGTGAAGGAGCCCGCAAAACATATAGTTCCATATATTCTAAAAGGCTTTTGGTAATTGCATCAGCTGTCAACTCCTCTGGTTGGTTTAAACATGGGATAAAAGAATAATATATATGGTCTATCCCGTAAGTAGACAATATTTTTCTTGAAACTATAGAAGTGTTTAAAAACACTTTGAAAAAGAGAAAAAGAGGCTGGTCATTTTGTTAATTGACAGTTTTAAATGTGAAAGTACATAATAGACTTTCACAATACGTTGACATTCCTAATCATTTTTTGATGTGGAATATATGAAATGGTTATTGTCTATCTAATAGATCGAACTTTTAAAAGAGTTAATGAACTCTAAGTTTGAACCTAATCCACGATTTGTGGGGGTCGCAATACGACTCATAGAATATATTCCTAATTGAGGAATTGTGGATATTCTATTTTACAAGTTACATTCTTTATACCTTAGAAGTTATAGAAAAATTTTCTATGAATATGAGAATGTAGAAAACCCTTATACTAATTATAAGGATGGTTCACAAACATGATACACACTACGTTGAAAGTGGATAAATGGATAAAACTTGATTATTGCATTTACTGGATATGCAATAATAAAAACGTTTGAAGAATGTTCATAAATTGAAGTTGATTTTGGTTCAATTGTAAATTGAATATCCATAATTCTAAATCCACTATTAAAAATGTTGGACTGAGTGAAATGATTGTTTAGAAATCCTCCAATCGTATTGATAATTGGTAGTGAGAAGCGTGTGGCTTATTTAAAGGATTTCTTAGTTGGTGATTATTTATATCTTCTAAATAAATTACTATGATTGCCAGCTACATTTAATGAGATATAAAGTCACCTATAATATATGTCATCAATATAATATCACAAGTAATTGATCTCAAATGGTGTAAACTCGTGGATCCACTAAAAAGATTTACCTGGAGATCAAGTATACTACATATCGAGGGGAACGTGATTAAAAGTTTACTAAGTAAGAATCTTTGTAATGGTAACGCAATCTTGTTGATTGGAGATCCCAAGATCTTTGTCTAATGGAACGCCTAAGTTAAGAGAAACAACAGTCATGAAAAAATAGATCCTATTTCAAAGACAAACCTTCTACTATTAGGACCAATACGTTGCCCATTAATGTCTTCATAAATGATTTCCAGCTTCCTCATGAGTAGCACTACATGTGTTAAAAGAATATGATGTTAATAATAAACACAAAAAATAGGATTAAGAACTCAATTTAAAACTCCAAAAGTCTTACAATGTTCACAAAATGAAATTACCATTTACTATAAATAGTATCGACGTCGATCACTATCGCCGTTGGAAATAAATTTGATCTCCGCATCAGATTTTTTTAAATCGTTCTCATCATCCATATCATCAACTTCAAATTCGAAGTCCTTTTCCATGTCATATTCATCAATATTTTCCACATCTACTTGTTCAAGTGGAACATCAATGCGAACGTATAGTCTATTGTCAAAATCATCATCTTCAACTAAAAGCTGTGATCTATAGACGAGTTATCCTGTTGGACAACATCAGAAGTGTTGATTTCATCATCATCATTACACTCAACAATAGTCTCAACTGCATCCCATATATGACGATACGAGGCCTCTTGTACGACTTTCCAATTGGTTCCGTTATTCAAGTCATCTAGATAGAACAATTGAATAGCTTGTGTTGAAAAAATGAATGGATCATCCTTGTACCAAGTTTGAGAAACATTGATTGATAAAAAATTTGTTTCTTCTACAGCCCTTTTTTCCTTCTTATCACAATCAAACCAATTGCACTTAAAAAATATGCTTTTGTTTTGAAAATAATGTAGCTAGATGACATCAATTAACACACCATAATAATCATTATCATCGCCAAGCACAAGAATACAACTATTTTGAGTGACTCGATGCGAATCACGACTTGTTGTGGGAAATCGAATGCGTTTGACAATACAATTACACATAGCTCATCAGTGACACTTAGATTACCTAATATACGTCTCATATACATCTGTACATTTTAACTTGCTTAAATAATTGAAAGGAAAAGAGTAGGACATTGTGATTGAGGGAAATAAAAATTTTAGAGGCAAGCCCAATTTTTAGCGGGAACCAATTTTTTTAGGGTGGAAAATGAAATGTAGTCTAAAATTATTAGTTAAAATTTGCGTATTGTTATTTTTTATTTTACATTTTAATATCATTTCTAAATGTGTATTTTACTAATTGGTTAAAATAACTTAATTATAATTTTTTTAAATAATTTATTATTTTAAACCAATTCAGATTTACTATTTTTGAGGTCCTGTAACAATGCGAACTTTTGGGCATTTTATGACTACTAGATCTATTTAGTTGGACATATTCTCAAGATTTTGTTTTTCGATTAAAATGATAGAAACAATATTTTTCAATGGAAATGATATATAATAAAATATTATGTCGTCTTTGCATCCATATCCTGAATAATCAATAAGATCAATATTAAGAGTACTTCAATTATGGCGTACTGATCCCTAATTTTGTACGTGCAGGCACGAGTAGTCAATAATGTTATAGTTTCTTCGTTCTCTCAATGAATCAAGATTAATTGATTTGAACTGCTTATTTACTATGACTAAGTCTAAGATAATGATCGTACAATTGAACTTGCCTAACCAACACTTTATTATCCTTGCGACAGAGCCTAATGTGATCTCGTAACTGGATCATCTTTGAATGGATGGTATGATGAAGTCTTATATCTGTATAACTCTTCAACGGATTTTGTCCAGAAAGACCATGATGTTCGGCCACTCGCCAATCTTGTATGGTATTGACACTGTCATGCAGATGGTTATAACATTGACTGGTTGAGGCTAACCAACTGCTACCACACAACTATCTTTCCCTAAAAAATCTCACAAAAATAAAAGTTCACGAAAAATTTTTATTGCTATCAATCAATGCGGCCACAAAGGGCTTATAATACTTTATATAGCAAAAATCCTAGGAAAACTCGGAAAAATTAAATAATAATAGAAAAGATTTTTTTTTCCAGAAATGGAAAAAATTGAGATAATGACTAAAATTAAAAGTCTTAATCTTAAGGATTATTCTCCAACAAATAGAATGCAAATCCGATTTAAATTGATTGAGATATAACCAAAAAAAAAATACCTAAAAAGGAAAACAAAAATGCATAAATGAAAGCCTAAACAAAGGAATTTGTCAGGAGCAAAGTTGCTGAGCTTTTGTTCATTTGCCTGTTTCTAGTTGAATTTCACTAAAATTTCGTCAGAAATAGATAGCCCCAAAATTTCTCCAAAAATCAAAAAGTTGCCTATTTCTACTTGCACCGGTCCCACCATTCCATAAAGTCTAATTCCTTCTGCACCACATCAACATTATTTTAGAAGATAAAAAAACTAACATTCTTTTTTACAATTTAAAAATTTATCGTTAACCGTAAAATTTATTGTGTCCAAGGCATTCTACACATTTTCACAATTTACACAACATTTTTTTTTCTATTTTCCCACTCTTCACTATTTTTATTGTTATACGAATGGTTTTTATGTTTTTGAATTTTAAAATAATCTTTTATTTTTTAATTTCGTCGCTGCTAAATTCGCTGGTCGGTAAATGTATTGTTGAATTTTATTTCATCAAAGCTGACTAATAATGTCTTCGCCAATAAATATTAAGGTGCCAAAGTCTCAACAAAAAAAGTTGGCCAAAAATAAGACCTTCATCGACTATTTCATTTGGCTAGCAGATTTGTCACATTTAGGCCGACTACTAT
Source organism: Olea europaea var. sylvestris (assembly GCF_002742605.1). Classification (NCBI taxonomy): domain Eukaryota; kingdom Viridiplantae; phylum Streptophyta; class Magnoliopsida; order Lamiales; family Oleaceae; genus Olea; species Olea europaea. The sequence continues at coordinate 30,063,441 of NC_036247.1, read as the reverse complement.
ATTATATTAGTTGGCAAAATATTGTTTTCAGTTTCGGGGGCTAATGTTATATTGGTAGGGGAAAATTGGTCAGCAAAAATGATTTTCGTTGACTATTTCTATTTTGGCCGTGGAAAACTGGTTGGCAAAGGCATCACCGACTAAAATATATTCTTAGTCGGTAAAAACCGACTAGTTTTCAATTGGTCGGGAAAATTTAGTCGGAAAAAATTATTTTCATTTACTATTTCTATTTGTTCGGGGAAAACTTGGTCAGGAAAGGTATCACCGACTAAAAAAATTTCTTAGTCAGTAAAAAATCTTCGTTTGGTTGGGAAAATCTAGTCGGTAAAGCCATTGTTTCTTGTAGTGTAAGATGTTAATCAAATTAGTTAAATTTTTAGGGAATTGACACTATCATTGACCATACTATCTCATCTCATCACTGAAAATATATACTAATGATTTTGGCATTAGATATCTCGCTCTCATTTTCAAAGCCATGTCTAGTTGCTAGACTAACAATACGAGTCTGAAAAAGTTCTTTGCATAATCACTGCAATGAAAAATCTCAACTGGAACTTGGCCGAACAAAATGAAGGAATCATTGAAAACTTTAATGAAGTGTGAAATATTGATCGAATTTTATACTTCTATTTACTAATTTATGAACCTCGAAGTGTCAAGTTGCAAGATTTTGTGTGGAGGCAGGAATAGCAGTCGCAGGGCTATCAACCCTGTCCTTCTCCGTCTCGAATATCAAAGTTGAGTGCTCCGCCATCTCTCTTGAATTTTGTGTTTTTTTTTTTCAATTCGATTTGGGGATTTGTTGCAGTCTTTTAAAAAAAAACTATTTGATAAAAACCATATATGAGCTAGTTTGCTCGAGAGGTTAAGGGGGAAGACTTGAGATCGTTTGCACATAAGCACGCATGGGTTCGAACCCCATGGCAAGCAGTTTTGCATTATTTTGTTGATTTTCTATAATAAAATAATTCATAAAGGAAAACATGAAAAATTATAGTGAATCTAATTTTCGTAAAAGTGTAGTTATATTTATATTTTCCACTTTCTTATTGGTGTTGAATAATGGCAACAAGTACCCACAATTCAGTAATGAAACCAAATATCATGTAGATATAAACAATACAAGTTGTAAATTTATTATATTCTTAAAAAATATTCCCCTTTTTGCTATCAATTACAAAATCATTAGAAATATCTCTAGAACACTATGCAACAGGCTTCCTGAAAAGTTGGCTATTCCGAGCATACATAGAGGAGTTCATGCTTTGTAATTGAGTGCCTAAAGAAATCTTTTTCATCAAATTATTGTAAGATAAGTCCAAAACGCTGAGAAAATTTAGATGTGCAAGTAGGTTTGTTATCTCCTTGAAAGCTATTTTCGAGACAAGTCAGGGTATTCCAACATCTCTATTTGACCAATGCTTAAAATGATATTTTTCATCAAATAATTTCTAGATAAGTTCAAGAAAACTAAACCTCTTATAGCAGAAAACTCTTGAGAATAGTTTCAATTGACTTATTTTCGGAAAGATCAATGCCTTCCAAATGTCCTAGTCCTAGTGTTATGCATTCTAAATCTTATCCTTTCCATTGAACGAAAGCATTGTTAACATGAACGTTTCTTTAGGTCAAAAATTTTTTTTAGCAAGGAATACACGGTTTAACAACAATTATATTTCATATCTAATTATCAAGGTCATTGAAATGAAGGTTGTTATCTGTGAATTAATCACAATTCACTTGCCCATTTTCTTTTACGCGTGGTTCAGTAGGAATGCACTAATTTTTAGAAAGACCACCCAATCTGCGACAATGCATCCAAAAAAGAATTTGACTTGTTCTAAAGGTTTATTTTAAAAAAAAAAAAAATTGAGTTCAGCATGCAGTTCTTTGTACTTTTAGAAGTAGTTCACATCAAAGCCTTTCTCATCGAATTCACCATTGTCTTAAGTGGATGGTAAGAAGTTACAATCCCTTCTCGAATTGAAGCAAAAAAAAAAAAAAAAAGGTTTTTAGACAAGTGGTTCAACATAGTATGATGGTAGACAAAGATTATGAACCCAAGTTCGTCGTTATACATCTATGAGTGCCTATAAGTGATTATAAGCTGTTAGTTCTATAAAATGTGAGAATTAAAAATGAGCAATAATTTTGGATTCTAAGAAATATGTAAATGAAAGTATGCTTAATCACCTTAAATTATAATTTAAGTTTTGTCATACATGAACAAAAATTGTCCATGTGCCATGCTATGAAAAATGAATTCGGCTTATACATGGGGCATGGTGGAAACTAAATTGAAGTAAATAAAGCAACTAAGAAAAATGAGGAACGATTAGAATAGATCAATCTTCTCAAGGACCATGATGTCTACCCTTTAAATGCTTGTATTCCATTTTTGGTTTTTCCCTTCTACCTCATCTTCTACTTTTCATTTCATCTTTAGCCTATGAGCATATATCATATAAGTATACAACCAACTGACAAAGACAGCGTCAGACTAATTCAAGACGTCAATATTTTGGGCTTAAAATAATCATGTTCCTTGTCTTTCACAACCAAGTGGGGAAGGTTGAATACTATGTCTGTTGAAGATAGACAATTTCAAATGCTTCATTCTTAACAACTTAACCTAACCTATTAGATAAGGTATGAGAGAAGGCAAAGACATATTCCCGACTTGGAATCACCCATTTATGAAAATTGTGTCGTATCAAAGACTTTATGGTAAATACCAATGGCAGATCCAAGATATTGAGTCAGCTAGGGAGGCCGTTGACCCTTTACGGAAAATTTTCAATCAATGTATAAATACATTAAAACGTAAAAGTCATATACATTTAAAGATATAATTCAATACAATCCAAAACAATGAGAAAAATACATTTTGCAATCATATATGCATGATCAAGTTTCAAATTTTTTACGAACTTAAGCGAGATAATATACATGAAGCATGATTAAGTGGTAAAGACAAGCTCCGAGCTTAAGCGAAGGTTATGCAAAATTTTGAAAATAATAATTTTTAGAATTAAAATAATTTTCAAACTCAAAAGAAAAAAAGGTTTTTGGAACTTTTAAAAGAATAAAAAGCAACACTTAAATTGTCCAAATTTGAATTTTATAAAATAATTTGATAAAATCTAACAATAAAAGTATATATATTATGAAGTAATAATTTGGGTCAATAAATTTTTTAAAGAAATTATTTTGAAAATGAAAACTAATAATATATAATTGTTTAGTCATTATTTATTGTATTAAAAAATTAAACGAAAAATGGGAGTACATGGATTTGAACACCATACCTCTCACATACAAAGTGACCCCTCCACCATATGAACTATATTTCCTTTTGTTGAAGGTTAGTACAATTATGAGTTAATATTTAGTTATTATTTACTGTGTTTAAAAATTAAGAGGAAAAGTACTGTTGAAAGGAATTGAACCAGTGTATCGTTGCATGGAAAAGCGACGCCCATCCATATAATTTGCACACCATTTCGTTCAGTGTTATATATACATATAGACACATGCACACTCGGGCGGCTTGCTCGGTGCTGGATTTACCCCTGGTCAAGACACTTTGAGTAAATAAAAATGTTCTCAATTCTATTTGACAACTTAAACCTTTAGACAATATATATCGATAAAGTCAAGATTAAAATACACGTTGATGTTTGGTGGTGATAAAGAAAAATCGCATGATGTATTGACCCAGACTTATGGAGTGAGCAACAAAGAATGAGTTGTCTATTGTATATTATTCTTGAATTTATGCAAAACAAATAGGGTGTTGAGTTTAGAAAACGACTTTGTGTGGCCGAGCTATTTCTTGGAAAAATCGATTATCTGCAACAGTTGAGTGGGTCCTGTTTTGTTTCTTTAATGTAAAATACATGAGTTTTGCTACCCAAACAAGGTGAGCGACACGGGTTAAAAATGGGGGGACACGTGTTAAATTTTCCTTGGACAATTTTATAAATAAATAAATAAAAGAGGAGCCATACAGGCACTGTCAACGCAGCATCTATCAAAAGCCTATCACCTATCCCTGTTCAAGGAGCGTTACTCAAAATAAATGACCATTTCTAACAAGAGAGAGACTGAAATAGAAGTCAACATTGGTGGCTTTTGTGAAAATATCCATTTCGAAATTCCAAGTTTAGTCTGACATATGAAACGTGTGGAGGATAGAATTGACGATTTAGAGGAAATGATTATTTTCCAAACTTCCCCTATTCAAACGTTCATATAGTAGGTCATTAATATTATATTGAAAGAATGGCCCAGAAAATCTATCCGAATCTCATAAATTTGTCCAAAAAAGCCAATCCAAAAAGGGGAGAGGGGTGAGGGTTAATACATTGACTTCATAGATGGGCATAGATCCGAGTCAACTATGTCAATTTGTACTTTGATCATATACACAATTTTTTGGAGTATGGTTTTTGAAAGAAATTTGATTGACACATTGATGCAACTTAACAGATGATGAATTGATGATGATGCCTGAGGGTGTATGATACACCAACTCCATCCCGCATGCAATTGGCTCCAATTGACTAGGAGGTGTCTGTGATTGTGCCAAGTGGTAATAAATGACAAATCAACCATAGCAATGGTGTTACCATGTGAAAGAATTCATATTGGTTTGTTTTTATGAGTAATGACTTCTGATGGCTTAAATTAAAGAAACTGTGGCTACAGCTGGCTACTAGTTACAACACAATTTTATTACAACTATGAAATAAAGAATTAGTTTTAGTGATGGTTTTTATCGAAAATTTTAATATGTCATCGGCAAATATTAATCTTTGATCTTGCATAGTATTATTTGATTTCCTCCGGCATATTTTCTTCCGTTGAGGAGATTAATATCTACTACTAACTACATATTGTTTTCGTGATGATAATAAAATTTGATGTGTTGGATTAAATAGTCCTCGAAAATAAAGACTGAATCAATAAATATGTGACTTCTGCAGCTACTGCAATCACAAAACTGTGAAAATTTTGATGTGGTCTGTGTTAATCAAATTCACATTTGAGTCGCAAGCTATATTTTTGTAGTTTGTGTGATTTTGAAGCACATATGAAATGTGCAAAGAGCCGTATACAGAACCAATAACCTGAAAAGATCAAATCAAGAAGTGTTCAACCCAAAATTTAACATTCTTTTGGTACCCTTCTGGAAATGTCTTTTTAGGGGTCCCTCTACTATACTATACACTTACCCCTCAATTAAGGATCGACTCAGTATTGTGTGTATTGAGTATTAGATATTATGTATTAAGTTGTCTACTATTCGTACGATTGAGGCCGATTTTAAGTGGACATAATCCTCCATTGTGGAAAAACAACTATAATTGTGTGTTTGCTTTGTAAGGAACATACAATTTTAAGCAGCATTATCTACATATTCTCATTAGCACCTTAGCATTCAAGGCTAAGTGATAAATAAAATTAGATTTCAAAATGTTGTTCTTTGTATTTTTCCCGAAAGCATTAGTGGAACTTCACTATTTTATAGCAAATAATCGAATATTTCTAACATATAGTGGGGTTTAAGATTTATTTTTTACTTAATTGCATTTTGCACTAACGAATCTAGAAAGTGGCTTGAGTTTTTTAGTACATACAAATTATATAAGTCATCTACGTGAATAAAAAATAGCTAAAACAATTAATTAACCAAGCGATATACTTGATCTCCATTAAAATTTATTTTTACATCAATTATTAAGCACAACAAAGCTAGTTATTTGTATAGGTTGAGATCTCATGAATTGATATTATTTTTTCAAATACTTAGAAGATAAGACAATGGTGATAACTAGAATAGAAACACTGCCATGCATAGTCCCTACACCTCTCCAGCCAACAACTTGTTTGAATGATAGTCAGCACTTTCTTCTTTCCCAAAAGGGGCTCCTGATTTCAATATCAAACCAAGTCAAAATTTGGATATATAACAACCAGATTAATCAAGTAAATTTTAGTGATTACCTTCACGTCTGAAATTTTCTCTTGAGTCTTGTAACATAGATTGTTGTTGTCACGTACATCCAATTTCCAATGTTATTCCAAAAATTGAAATAGGAATGTCTCCGAGAATGCCTGAACAACTACCAGAATCTAGTAATAAAATCAAATGCCGAGCAAAAATAAAAATCACGAGTTATAAACCCATCATCTTCTTCAAAAATATTCCTTTTCGTGATCAGTCACAGAATTATTAGAAATATCACCAGGACACTCCGTCAGAGGCTTTCCACAGAGTTGGATATTCCCAGCATACGCAGAGGAGTTGAAGCTTTGAAGTTGAGTGCCCAAAGGAATCTTTCCCGTCAAATTATTGTATGATAAATCCAAAACACTGAGAAAATTTAGATGTGCAAGGCTGTTCGGTATCTTCCCTGAAAGTTGGTTCCGAGACAAGTCAAGACATTCTAACATCTCCATTTGACCAATGTTTGAAATGATATTTCCAATCAAATGATTTCTAGATAAGTTCAACAGAACTAAACCCCTTAAAGCAGAAAACTCTTGAGGAATAGGTCCAAATAACTTATTTCCAGATAGATCAATGCCTTTCAGAAGTCCTATGTTTTGTATTATGTATCTTGTCCTTTCCATTGAACAAAAGCGTGGTTAACATAAAGTCCAGCATGATCGGGAGGTATGTAACTCCCCCAATAACCATTGTATTCAATTGAACTGTTCTTCTGAACCAAAGCAGTAATATTATTTAAACACCGTGATATTCTTCCTGAAATATTATTTCTGGAGAGGTCCAAGACATGGGTATTGGCAAGGCGGCAAATTGTTGAAGGCATGATTCCGTCAAATTCGTTACTTCGAAGACTAAGAATTGTCAAACTTGTTAAATGTGTTCCTATCCATGCAGGAATATTACCGGTTAACTTGTTTCCTCCCACATCAAACGTTCTCAGTCTCGTGCAATTCCTCAAAGTTGAAGGCAATTCACCAATGAAATTTTTGTTGCGCAAGTGTAATATTTCAAGCTGATCCAAACTGCCCAAAGTGAGGGGAATTTTACCTCAGAACTTATTATTTGCCAAATCCAGAATAGATAATCAATTTATGTTGATCAAGCAACTAGGAAGCTCTCCTTCCAATTTGTTATCAGAGAGATCAAGAACGACGATGATTAGGGCCTCAGGAATTGTGCATTAGTGAGAAATAGATCCCAAAAAAATATTTTTGGAAATTTTTAATTCTCCAGAATGAAAAAGAAATAATGGAATTGGACCTGAAAAATTGTTATAACTTAAATCTACAACAACACGAAGAATCGACTTTGAGAACAAATTAGAAATTTTACCACTAATATTGTTATAAGAAAGATCTAATAGTACTAAAGAAGACATATTCCACAACCAATTAGGTAATGCATCTGATATACCAGCAAAAGAGAGGTCAAGCATTTTAAGAGTACTCTGAGTTTGAATCCATTTTAGAAAATGAGGCCCCAAATAACAATGGCAGAGCAATATTTCTTCCAATTGAAAATAAGGAATCCAATCTGAGCTAGAGTTGAAAGCCAAGGAGTTTAAGGATAAATCTAGGGATTGTAAGTTGGCAAAGTTTGAGAGGTTCCATTCAGTGATTGTACCTTCCAACAAATTTGAAGACATTCGTAAATATTGGAGCTTGGAAAGTTTCTCAATACCTTCGGGTAGACTTCTAAATTGGTTGTCAGATAACCCTAAATTTTCAAGACTTGAAGGTAGCCCAGGGCTTTGTGGGTAAGACCCATTCAGCTTATTGTTGTTAAGGATCAAATTTTTTAAGGATGAAATTTTTAGTAAAATCTGGCAAGGGACCGTTTAATTCATTGCGATATGTCTAGATTATATAAATGACTTAAATTCCCCAAAGATTTTGGAACCCTCCCGCATAACATATTGTTACTCAAAACAAGATCCTCAAGAAAAATCAATTTCCCAAACGCATCAGGAATAGAACCCTCTAATCGATTACTGGAGAGGTTTATGCTAGTAAGATTGCACCAAAGTTAAACAAGTGGAATGTAAAAGAGGAAGTGAGATCATTGGAGGATAAATCGAGGATGGACAGATAGGGTAAGGAAGAATTAGTAGAGATATTGAAGGAAGGCACTGTGTTGGGAAGTTGACAGTTTTACAAATATAGTTCCTCAAGGAAAGGAAACCTTGTTATGTGGTGCAACCAGCTGGTTTGATTCATAAGGTTAACACCACTCAAATCAAGATATGACAGCAAAGAAAGATGAGAAAGCCACACAAGGTTCTTGATTCTCAAATCATTGTAACTAAGGTCAAGTGTATGCAGGTTTGTAAGGTTCCCAAGTTCACAAGGAACTTCACCACTGATGTTTGATTCTGAAAGTTTCAAGTGCCTTAATTTCTTGAAGGAACCAAAGAATCTTGGTATTTCAATTGTTCCAAAATCATTATGACTCAGGTCCAAATAATTCAAATGCTGCAATTCAAGCAGTGCGAGGCTAAGCTTAGCAGCCTTCAGATAAATATTATCAGACAACAGATCAAGTAAAACTACGTGACCAATTCTGTTGCTACATGAGATGTCACTTCCCCAGTATGAGAGAACGCCATAGTCATCAACAAGGTCATGCTTAAACTTGAGAAGAGCTTGTCTTTCCCTGTCTATGTACCTAACTTCAGCATCAGATACTGTAGTAAGTTTCATGCATAGTGAAAGTACAAACATAAGCACACTCAGTATTTTGATGAATCTGTTAATCTCCATAATTTTTACTGATATCATGTTTACAGTAATTGAAAAAGATTGAAGTTTTTCAAGTTCATGCAATCATATTATATGTGAAGCACGTGTAGAGCCGTAGAGGATGTATGTCCCCAATGAAGTAGATTCCACTATAATTTCTTCTAGCATTCATAACGGGCTATAAAATTGGTCTTCATAAACATCTATTCATGGGGCCTCAATTACAACACAATGTCACTGTAATCCTAGATGTGTTAAAGATTGAAATTTCTGATTTTTTAAGTTGAATCTTACCTATAATTATTGTCAATTACAATATTAATTATTGTTATTATGATATTAACCACTGCAAAGAATTCCCAAGGGAAATTGTCTAGGTTATGTAATCTACATGACACAATCCCTGAAGTCCCAAGTGAAATTATGATATTAACCACTATAACTTTTAAAATAAATATAGCACACAAATTAATGAAAAAAAAAAATTGAACACGAAATATAAAAAAATATAATTATTTGAAATACTCAACTTGATTATACCAACAAAAGAGATATCGTGATGATATATTATGAGTTTTAAGCTATTTCAGAAAAAACGTGGTACATATTGCAAGAACAAAGGTTTATATTTTGTAATTGAAATTTTTGAGTTACAAAGCAAATTTGAACAAAAAATGGTTCAAGTGAGACACTAACATAACTAGTTATAAAACATTGTTCGTCACTCAACTTATACGAAATTTCATGTTGGTCATCAAACTTTATTTTTGTTTTGAAATAGTCATTAAGTTTGACCACTCAATTAATTAAATTGCATTAAGTATTCTAACAGAATGTATAATGCATAATTGCTCCACGTTAGATTGCTATCTACCACATCAGGCTAGAAAAAAAATTAAAATCTAAACAAAGATCCTTTTTTTTTTTTTTTTTGAAACCTATTCAAATTTTTTAATAAGCTTAACATCCTTGCTTTGATATGTTGGTGGCTTGAGGGTTTTGCATTGACCCTTACCTCAATTTTACTGCTACACTCTTTTGAAAAGAAATTTATTTAGTTGATTTGTTTAACCTCTAGTTTGATCCATAGGTTTAAAATATGGGGCTCTCGAGTTTAAAAGTAAAAGTGCAATAACTAAGAAATGGGGTTGTTGATGAATCTTTTTTGTCAGCAGTCATTTTCAGAACTAAATGTTACATTAACTAAATTGTGGGTATATATTCTTCACCATTTAAGCAACACTATTTCTAGCATTAATTGTAAAAGTAAGTTTCTTGTAGATATTTGTTTGGAAAGTCTTGACTTCCACATAATTTATTTAACAAATTTCCACAAAATTGTTCTTTCAGCATGAAATACACTGCTATATTTCATCTATTATTTAAGCTTTTGAAATTAAAGTTGTTATCCGTGAATTAACTATTTATCACGAACTTCTCCATTTTCTTTTACACATGATTCAGTAGGAAAGGATTAATTTTCACAAAGATCGTCCAATCCATGACAATGCGTCAAAAAAAAAAATTTATGACTTGTTCTAAGATTTTTCTTTTTTTTTTTTTTTAAATATTGACTTCACCATGTAGGTCTTGTTTTATCTCAAGATTCTTTGTAAAATATTGTAGTGAAGCACCAAATTACATGTTTTAATCAAGTGGTTCAAATCAAAGTTTTTCTCATTGAATTCACCACTATCTTATAGTTTGTATGGACATTAGCTGTATAACAATAGTCTTCCAACTTGCTGGAAAAAGGCAAAGAAACTAAGAAAAATGAGCTACGAGAAGAATAGAAATTCTTCTCAAGGACCATCCCGTTTTGTTTGATCCTCTTCTTCTTCTCACCTAGAAGAGTCACAGGACTCATTCTTCTCAGACCTGCTTTCACTTATTTTTCTCCTCTTCAATGATAGCAACCTTTTTGCCCAAACCTTGCTCTTTGCTTGCCCTCTCTTCATTGTCTCACTTGGGGTTGAAAGAAATGGCTCTTTTAATTACAAAGCAGGAATATTTGCAATGAAAAATGGTGTAATATTTTTTAACAGTCTAAAAACTCTTTAGAACAGAAATGCAGGCTATTTATAGATTTATTTGTGATCATTCAAACAGTCTAAAAACTCTTTAGAACGGTGGTGACAACCTTTCAAAACGAATAGAGATATATGTTTAGACTAAAACCATGCGTCTATTACAGCCTAATAATAGTAGTTGATCACATCAGCCATAGATGTCTATTATGGAAAATTAAACATCGATCACAAAGGTTCCCTGACATTCACATCCAAAAAATTACGAAGAAACGAGCTAACAGAAGGACCTTTTGAAATTATTTTACTACGTACCTAAGAATTTTATTAATTACAATTCGGACCATTTAAATTTTGTCCAAACTAGATATATGTAAGACAAGGACCCAATCCCAAACTTGAAACCACTCAAGCCTAGCCTAGGCATGCGCACATTTTTTTCAAGCCAACCAAAAGGATGACAGCAGCGAGCGTGCATTTTGGCTTTGGACCGAACTCAATAGGATCGTGATCTTTCCCTTTCTAAAGACTAGTAGTACTCGTGGATGCTCGAACCCAATTGTCAAACTTCCACCACATAAACCAAACAATATTTTTTAAGGCTTTCTATGTGGAACGAATGTTTAGCGATTTCAACTAAATTCTCACTTATTTAAAGTTTGAAGTGGGTAATTTTGAATTGAAATATTTCATTCAATACCTATTGATTTTTGACAAGTAAATATATCATATTAATCATTTCGCAAAGTAGAAAATGAATATGCTTGGTCGTATTAATTTCGAATTACAGGTTTCACATAAAATTAAACTCAAAGCAGCTTGATTAAAAAACTATTTTTCAACAATCTCAACATAAATAAAATATATTGATTTTCCTAAACAATACAATACCAAATACGAATTTCGAATACAAATAAAGAAAAACTGTATCGAGATAAATAGCCAAAGACTGGTCTTTTTTCTTGTAAAAAACTATCGAATTTACTTGGTCAATCAATAGCAATATGCTTTGAATAGTTAGTCGTTCGTGTAAAACTATACAATAGAAGTCACACAATTCCATTCAAAAACATTGGTTCTAACGATTGTGTCAATTTTGACATTGGACACCCCCTGGTTTATTAGTATTTTTAAAGAATTCATCCTTACATATTAATTCTCATAGAAGCGATCCATTCTCACCCATATATGTGATCACCATAAAGAGCATTCTATTGTAATCTACTTGAACAAATAAAATATAGAGAGCATTGAAAGCTTAACTTGATTCTCACAACAATTAGGCATTGTCTCATCATAGAAATGGGTAGTAGTGATGAATCTCCCCATTGCGTACTGATTTTTCACAGTTTGATTGTCCCATTAAATCTAGATTTTTAGATGAAAACTCTTGGTTACGTTATCAATTTTAACCATCTTCCTTGATGAACTTTCGACTTGCTATCTTTTCAAACCTTTACTTATGATAAGTTATCTAAGCTGTTAAATATGTATATTTGAGATTACTTATGATGAATTATATCTTAATCTCTCATATATATTTGTTAGGTAAAACTTAATTATTTGAAGTGATGTTAGAAGAAAGGAAGTGAAAATTGGCCAAAGAGTGGGGGGGAAAGAAGAATAGAAAAATTCCAAAGTTTGGGGACTAATTACAAATATTTAAAAGTTAACTCGGACCAAGGAATGAAGATTGAAGATAAACTGAATTGCAATTGATCAATTGAAAGTATTATTAGAGCAATCGAGGTAAATTCACAAGTTTCGATAGCAAAATTCAACAATCAAAAAGTTTAGAGACCAATTTGAATAAATCTAGAATATGGCAAAAATGATAACCATACGATAGTAAAGGGAAAATTTTTACCAGCAAAACATTTTTATTTATAACCATGCAAGCATAAGGATGTGTACCATGCGAAGCAAATGAGACAAAATTTAATTTATTTCCTATTTTGATTCAACTTCTTGGATGGCACTTTGGACGTGATTCTTGACATAATTCCAACCTCTTTGTGTAGAGAAGATGAGCAAACATTGGGAAGGGTCTCTTATATCATACAAATCTTGCAACTAAGGGATGCTAACTCTTCCTTAATTGGAGAGAAGTACAAGTCTAACACAAATTTGAAGGTAAATTACATCAAGAACTTGAAGAATCAAGGCTCGGAGCTAAAGATTGAGAACAAAAAATTCTTTCACATATTTTTTGTGTTCATATACATTTCAGGTGATGATTTTCTATTAATCTTTGTTTTTGCATTCATAATTTAGTATAAATGATTTGATCTCGACAGCTGGGTTTGAAGAAAAATCCGAAACCTTTCAGATTCTCTCCCATTAATTCTCTCTTCAATGATTTTTCTTGTTTACGTGTGTGTATATATATGTTAAAGAAATGAAGTTGTAATGGTATTTTTAATTACATATATTTTCTGTAATCTATTCAATGGAGACTGACTTTTTAAATTCTTATTAGATTTTCGATATCAAAACCATCAGATTTTGTAATTTTTCAGATTTTGGGTTCTCAAGAATATGGTAGAGGATATTGTGGATGACTTGCCTTATATAATACTCCATTTGGATTCCCCTTTAAATACCAAGATTTGTATTTAACTTTGATGGCAGAGGAAAAAATGGGTGAAGACAGTGGAGAGGATGGTGTTGGTAGATTGAGCCGAGTTTTGATGAGCCAAGCGGTCGAGCCGATGCCCGTTTGCCACCCCTAGTCAAAAGTATTAGTAAGAGGAACCGCTCCTATACAAACTAAAGGCACACATATATATTTTTTATTTATGCTATAAAGTCGATAGGACACAAACACTTTATGTTATCAAAAGCTCAAATATTTATTTGAAAAATATGTCAAATTTTGAATCAAGAGTTCCCCAACTTTACTGATTTTTCAAGTAGCTAATTCTTTTCATAGTATTCCTGATTCTCTTAACATTACGAAAATATGAAACAAAGCCTCCGCTTCGAAAGAAAATGCTTATAAATCAAAACCTATTCAGACATTCCTGTACCCTTGATTAATTTTATGATGGAGATTCTCTCTTTATTATTTTCCTTAAATCTTATTACGAGGGTTTTTAAAATGGTTACCAAACATTCATATGATCACAAGTGGCAGATGCCAGCTACAAAACATTCATGTCATCAACAAAAATAAGTTCGCAAATAACCAGATAGATTCCTATTAAAAACTACATTTTCCTAGTTACAAAACAAGTCAAAAATGAGATGACATAACCAGTCATTTCAATTGTTTCACAATTCAGCACAAAACTATTTTGATTACTGAAAAACACGTCTCATGTATATTTATTCTACTAAAAGTAAGAATTCATCTTGCAAACATGCATCGTCAGCTCACGACTTATTTGGATCTAATAGGGCTTGACAGGTACACGAAACTTGGCTCCAGCATATATAGCTTCAGATCCAAGTTCCTCTTCAATTCGCAATAGCTGTATGCAACAAATGACCATCAGATACCTAGATAATATCGTGCTTAATACTTCATAGTTACATATAAGGAAAAAACGAGAGGGACAACTATGGACAATCAGGATTTGATTGGGAAAATGTCCTATTAATTGTTGTTGGAACAGACGGGAATGTTTGTTACACAGGATTAAGTCGGCATTGAAATTGTACGGAATAATAGGCACAATTTAACTTCTTTTTATTATCATCTCTAGTGCAACCCAGTCCAACATGAACACGCCATTAATGAATTTTAAAACATGAAAAGTTTACCTGGATGTATTTTGCAAGACGTTCTGACATGCATGGACCTCCAGTCTTAATTTGGCCCTGACAAATTTTTTCCACAGAAAAAATTCAGCATTTTAGACTACGAAGGAAAACATAATTCTAGTAGAATCTGACAGAAGATTACCATAGCCAAACCCACAGAGAGATGAGCAATGAAAGTGTCCACTGTCTCTCCACTGCATCTAGCAACAAAAATGATTGTCAAATCTAATATTCTCTTTCACGGTAGATACCCACCATATAACAAGGTATAATTTTCATACTTGCGGTGGCTTGCCATTACACCCCAACCAGCTCGTTTAGACACTTTACAACTTCATTATTCTCAGTAACCGATCCAATTTGGTTAACCTATTAGTTAAATGAAATTGTTAAACATGCCATTGTTACATTTTCAAAGAAGTCGAGAGAGACCATTTAAGCACTTAAGATCATACAGATATTTCATGATACCTTAAGAAGAAGAGCATTGCAGGCCTTCTCCTTGATTGCCTTTTCGACTCTCTGTACACAAAAATAAGCAGTAAGATAGCACGGTAAGATATGCTAAATTTTATTAGTCACAGAAGTAATGTTTTCTGATCATTTTTAAGGTATTGGACCCATCACCTTGGGATTGTTGACCAAGAGGTCATCTCCCACAATCTGTATATGAGCACCAATTTCATCGATAAGCTTGGCTTAATGCTCCCAGTCATCTTGGTCAAACGGATCTTCAATGGATACAATTCGGTAACCGGATATGAATGACTTGTACAGATCTTTAAGCTGGTCGCCTGAGATCTTTTGTGAGCCATTATAGTTCTGCAATAACAAAGCAATAAAACTAAAATGTCAAATGAATTATTAGTAGTAGTTAGGAACAAGCTATTATGCACACAGGGAGATGAGCCCTACTTGCATTCTTTACATCACGCATACAGCATATTATTCAAGAATGCAGACAAATGGAGCTAAGCAAGTTAAGAACTTGCCTCTTCTTTGAAGTTCAAATCATAAGTCTTGTCTGATCCATAAAACTCAGATGCAGCAACATCCATTCAATGACAACCTGTACATAATGAAACTCAAGCTTTAACCCCATTCACTAGGTGATTAAACAAGAAAGTCGAGAGAGTTAAGAGAACTCACTTTTCCTGTGTAACCTGCTTTATCAATGGCTATCTTGAGCAGTTCAAGACCCTCCTTGTTCTCCTGCAGAAAAGATTAAACACTTTGAACATTATAAATGAACCTTAAGCAAAAGGTTTATTCAAACATAACACATCGATCAACCTGAATGTTGGGAGCAAAGCCACCCTCATCCCCTATATTGATGGCATCTTGGAAATATTTCTTCTTAATGTCGACGTGAGATCAAAGAAAATCAATTCCTAAAAATCAAGACCTCATAGTTGGAACAGAAACTCACCGACTCTGAACTTTTAGGCATATAAAAACTGCAATTTGTGACAGCCAAAAATGAAAGAAAACCAATTCCTAAAAGTCAGACATCACAGATGCAAGAGAAACTCTTTGACCCTAAGCATATAGACATAAAAAATTTCAATTTGGGACAGCCTGAAATCAAAGAAAACCAATTCCTAATAGTTAGACATCACAGATGTAAGAGAAACTCTTTGACCCTAAGTCTATAGACATAATAAAAAAGTGCAAACTGGGAACATCAATTCCAAGATCAGCAATAGGCCTAGCAAGATTCACCTTACATTTCATAAGGATACAGAAATACATTGATGTAAAACTCAATTCTATACCAGCTGCGGACCTAATAATCTAGGAACATTGAAATTCTATATTGTACCGAGGTATAAGAATGCAAACCAACATGAGTATTGTACAATTTTTAGAGATCCTCAAATCATAGTGTGTTCCCTAGACAATATCTCCTGTTGACTAGCCACATACCCAATAACCCAGGAATTAGAAATTCATATAGCTTCATTAAAATGGAGGTACAAAATCACAACAAAGAAATTCCAGAATTCTCTACATCAAGCTATAGCATATTCCCTAAATTATGCATTTTAATCGTAGATATATACAGGCTAGAGCTTTCTATTATATTAAATTTAAAATAGGTATGACCATTAATTAGAAATTGATCAAACAGGTAAACAAAGGAAGAGAGAACTGAAACCTTACCTTCAAATTGTGATACACTTCCTGATGCGGACATCCATTTACTATTTATTTTCTTCCATTTACTATTTATTTTCTTTTTGGACTATTAGTTATATTCTATTTGGATTATTATTTAAATTTCTGTTATTGGGCTTGTTTAGTGGGTTTGGCCCAAGCCCTTCTCTTTAGGGTTTATGTTCTGCTATTTATTTCTGTTTTGTTTTTCATTTGAGACAGTTGATGATGAATTAGAATTGAAATATTTTTGGGAGCTTGCAGCCGTTTTCTCCCTCCCCTCTCTTCCTCTGGTTTCTTCTCCTCTTCTCCCTTCTCTCTGTTTCTCCTCCCCGTTCCTTCTTCTTTCTTTCTTATTCATCCTATATCAAATTTGATATCAAAGCCAAAACTTGGATAATTTTTCATCCACAATCCAAAACTTTCTTCCTATCCTCTTCCCAAAAACTTGTGAAATAGCACAAAAAAAAAATTGTTATGAGGCAGCAGTTTTCTTGTTCAATTTTCTTTCTAGTTTATTAGGCAAAAAAAAAAACGTTACTGTTCACACCAGGAATTTGAGTTTTTTTTTATATAGATTTTTCAGCAGTTTCACAAAAAAAAAAAAAAAAAAAAAAGTTATTTTTCCTGGT
>NC_036247.1:29936218-30046080 GCF_002742605.1 Olea europaea var. sylvestris | reverse complement strand
AAAAAAAAAAAAAAAAAACGTTACTGTTCACGGGTACTGTTCACACCCGAAATTTCTTTTTTTTTTTTATTTATTTATCGTTTTCTGCAGTTCCAAAAAAAAAGTAAAAAAAAAAAGAAAAAAAAAGGGAAAAAGAAAGTGAAAAAAAAAAAGAAAAGAAAAAAAGAGGAGTGAAGAAATGTCTTTTCTATTATTTACAGGTACATCTTTTATTCTGGTTGATATGGCTTGACTACTTCGACGAACGAAAGGGAAGTTCTTGCTTTTATTTATTGTTGGTTTATATTACTGTTTCATTCTGAAATTGCATCAATTAAATTTTTGTGCTGCTGCTGATCTATTTTTATCTAAACTCACGTAATTGGATCATTTGACCTCGTTAAATCTCACTTTAACCTGCTTATTTTACGTGAATAGGTTTTGACTAGTATTTGACCATTGCTTTACTATTTTACATATACCAGCAATACTAGCTTGTTGTATATAATTTTAGTCCCAAAATTTAAATTTAAAATTAATAATAATAATAATAAAATAGCTCAAATTTTCATTTTCCATTACTTGCACTTTTTGTTTGTTGATCTCTCTATTATATGTCATTAAGTTGCTATTACAGTGTAGGTAGTTACATATTGGTCATCTTGTCACTTCTAGCTCTAGTACCTTAACTATGAACCCCTCACAATTCGATGCACTCACCAGACAAATAGCGGCTATTCAAACTCAAATGACCGCTACTCTTGAAGAGAGTAAGGCCCTATCTGTTAGTTTGAAAAATTTTAAACACATCCCTCATTCGATTGATGTTGATAATTCTAAGGTGTCCCATAATAGACAACATCGTCGACAAGGTAATCAAAAATACTTTCGACCCGATCGTAAGGATAGGGATAGGAATAGGGATCAGATTCGTGAGCGAGAACGAGATAATTTTGAAATTCTTACTCAATGGAATGCCCTTAAACAAGGAAATCAATTAGTGACTGAGTATATCGCGCAATTTGAGGAATTTCGAACCAAATGTCATTTAATTGAGGATGAGAGCACGACTTTGAGTAGGTTTAGCCAAGGTCTGAGAAATGATCTTAAGCGCGAGCTGTTCCTTCGAGGTGTCACTACTCTTGATCACGCTTACTCTTTAGCTCGAGATTATGAGTTGATTATTAGTACTCCATATGAAAAGCGTGGTCATCATCGCTCACCCATCTCATTAGCGTCGCCTCATCAATAGTCTATCATAAAACCGTCTCCGTCTAATGTTCCTCCTATTTGGAAAAATAATTGTAAAGGTCGTGATAGTCTAAGATCTTCTTTTCCATGTAGAAAGCATATTGACAATCATCCTTCGATGTCATTGGCTCCAATTCTTCCCGTTAAGTCCCTTCTAGGGCCTCCCCCGTCTGATGTTCCTCCAATTTTGAAAAATAAGGGTAAAATTTTTGATAATCATCATTTGGCTTCATTGGCTTCACCTCCTCCCGTTAAGTCCCTTCTAGGACCTCCCCCTTCTAATGGTTCTCCAATCTTGAAAAATCAGGGTAGAATTTCTGAAACTCCAAGGTCTTCTTCTCACTTGTTGTGTGTCAACTGTAAAGACTTTGGTCACATTTCTTCTAAATGTCCTAATCGAACCTTAGTCATGAAAGAACGAAAGAATGTAATAGAGGAGCCGTTAGAAGATCTAGTCTATAAACCTAAACTTGAAGATTTTGATGACTTGGATGATAGTGAGGACACTTCCTTAGGTGGAATCCAGACTCTTCTCGAGACTTTGGATACTATATCCCTTATCTCCGACAATTCTCGATCACATGTTATATGTCATACCCTTACCCAAGTTAAAGAGCTTGATGATGTCATCAGTCACCCTTGAAAAATCCAGTCGCTTGTGGTTAACACTAAGGCAAAATTATCCACCACTGACCAACCTCAAATTGATGATCAAAACAAAAGTGCTAACCAAAATCCTGACAATTTATTACAGTCTCTAGTCCAGAAAAATCTTGGGAATTGGGACTTGATCCCTCCAATTGTTCAAATTGCATATAACGATCCTGTGACCTGGTCTTTAGGTCTAAAACCCTTTGAAATTATTCTTGGTTGTGAACCTTTGAAACCTCTAGACCTTATTCTCATGCACCCACATGCTTGTGTGTTTATTTCAGTTGAGGTAGTTGTATCACATTTTCATAGCTTGCATATTGAGATCAATAAACAATTTGAAGCAAGTAAAGCTTTATATAAACCTCAGGTTGATTGGCATAAACAATACTTTGAATTTAATATTGGGGATTATGTTATATTGCAAGCGTGTAATGCTGGTCTTTTTAAAATTTCAAAGCATGTTGGTCAAAATGCCTATGTCAATGACCTTTTATCACATTATGACCACCACCCTATTTTATTTGTTACGGACTTCAATGCTTACACGGTTATTTTAGCCCCTCTGATGACCCGTTTCTACTCCCGCATGAGAATTCCCACACTGAATCTTTTGCCATGTCTGCTTCAATCCCACCTATCACAGCACAAAAAAATAAAATTGATGTTATTTTGGATGAACAGCTTGTGTTGACCAATAATAGAGAGATTCAGTGCTTTCTTGTTCGTTGGATGGATCGACTTGATTCTGACGGTACATGGATTCCCAAAGAGAGACTTCAGCGGCGTGAGCCAAATTTATTGGAGCTTTATAAGAGTCAGCAAAATTCTCACTCGCCTAAGTTATCTTGGTCAGCTCATGTTTTTGTTGGTAATTTGCAATTGGCATCGTCATCATTTGTGGAATTTCGATATTTGGTTCGTCAGAAAGATCATTCCCCATGGCATGACTTGGAGCCTTTAGCATTAGATTCATTGCAACATTTTGATTTATCCACTCGACGGGGTCGAGTTTTTCTCCCACCCCGGGAGAGTTGATGCGGACATCCATTTACTATTTATTTTCTTCCATTTACTATTTATTTTCTTTTTGGACTATTAGTTATATTCTATTTGGATTATTATTTATATTTCTGTTATTGGGCTTGTTTAGTGGATTTGGCCCAAGCCCTTCTCTTTAGGGTTTATGTTCTGCTATTTATTTATGTTTTGTTTTTCATTTGAGACAGTTGATGATGAATTAGAATTGAAATATTTTTGGTGGCTTGCAGCCGTTTTCTCCCTCCCCTCTCTTCCTCTGGTTTCTTCTCCTCTTCTCCCTTCTCTCTGTTTCTCCTCCCCATTCCTTCTTCTTTCTTTCTTATTCATCCTACATCACTTCCACACCCATCTTCATGGCTTTCTTAAAGGAGGAAGCTCCAACTGGTAGAATCATAAATTCCTACAATACAAATTGATGAGAAACTCAAATTCTAAGAAATATGAGCTAACCCATGTAAATATCGAAACACATACCTACACAGCAAGTTTGGTCCCAGCATGTGATCCATCATTGATAATGTTGAAGGCAGGAACAAGCAACACAGCTTCTTGTTGCCGTCCAGGTTAGCAATGTTGTACCCATAAATATTCATATTAATTACATAAGATAGATCCACCAACATGGCATGTATGAAAAACTATATGGACGACTATAGCAAATCTAAAAAATTGTAGCACAAGTTCTATTACACTGTTTTGATCAATTCAGGGGGAATCAGGTGCAATTTAGTGGACACTGTGTAGAGCTGTATTTTTCCAATTATGAGAGCCATAACACACTAGACCGACAAATTCTCTTATTAGGGGAAAGGTTGGCTATAGTAGAATAATCTGCAACATTCCTTGTAGAGGGGAATATTAAGAACGGCAGCTCCAGCTTTGCACACAGCAATAGACACAACCTGGATGGCATTTGCACCAAGCTGAAAAGGACAAGTTATTTACTCATACAAATATAACAAAGATACGCAGAAGTTAACGACTAAAATAATAAAGTACCTTCTGTTTGGACCACCCCCATTCATTTTGAGTTCCATCAAGTTGTTGAACCCTGAAGTTATCTATAACAGTCTGATCTGTTGGGTCCTGCTAAAGCATCCATACTTCAATTTTTAGTTGGGGAAAGTTGATGTAAAGAATAATTATTTTTAAAGAACAATTTTTCTTTTGTTATATAACAGAGGCCTAATACGTCGAAAACAACCAACGTTATGGCAATAAGAACCATATTACAGCTGAGGAAAACAAACCTTGCCAATGAGAGCAGGGCCAATGATAGTGTTAACATTGCTAATGGCCTATATACGTACCAACAATACGCAAACATCAGTAAATAAAAATATTTGATTGTCAAAAGGTAATCAGTTAGCCATTACAAACTTGTGAAATATTCAAAGGTTGATTTGGACCGTAAGAGATACTTTGAAGATTGTTAGGAGAGAATTGAATGCAATTATAAGTAAAAAAAAAATGTAATATGATCATAATATTATCATAAATCGATTTCCAATCACACAAATTATCTTTCAGAGTTTTAGTCAAATATTAAGACCCATTTTGGCATAGTAAACATTGGAATTGGAAAATATCTTCCGAATAAAATTGTAGCCCTTTCAATTAGCATTCTAACGCAATTTAAATTGCCTCAATCGGATGTCAAAAGAGAAATTTATGACCAAAAAACTGACTGCTGTGCTGATACAAAAACATGCACTTGCAAAGGTAACTTTCCTTATCCGATTGGAATTCTTTTAAAAACCAATTTGGACGTGATTTTCAACCAATTTTTGACTCCTACAAATACCTAAATAGTAGAATACATTAAAAGGACATCTTCTACATTTCTCATATACATATTATACTCCAAAACTCATCAATTATTATCATCAAAAGAGGAAAATCCATAGTTTTTGTGAGAGAATTGAATGGGACTTGCAACAATTCAATCAAGTGAAGATCAAACTTGATTTTTAGACAAAAAAGAGAATGCGTAAACGAAAATCCAGGTATATCGTTTCACTTAAATATGAATTCTTATAATTTTGACATGTTGGGCTAGTTTTTATACATTATGAAGATGAAATGAACCCTTGTTATGATATTATAATTTGGTTTGATTTATGTATGTTTATTATCGTTTTTACCATTCTTTTCAATTGTTTCATCACCAATTGAATTGTTATGAATCTTATTGTTATCGAGAGAGACAATATGGTTTAAACACAATATAATAAATATTGTAAGGTTTGATAGAGGATAGAGATATGCCTCTATACTTTATATGATTTCAATAGGTGTTCTAATACTTGTTAATGCATTTGTCATATTTGTATATTTCATCGAGATAGAATGGTCACATGACTAGAATAGATATGATCGCTGTTGAGAGAGACTTTCAATTAAATTTGGAATATTGACCAACATAAATTATTTCAAATTGTCACTTTCATTATTATACTTAAAATGGAATAGCAAGGAGATCCGACATCTTAGCAATGCATCTCACATATTTGAAAAACACATTTACTTGCTTTCACTAGTTTAATTGATAATTTAGAGATTAATTAGAAAAATCACAACAACTTGTTTGCTATTCAATTAAAGTTTTAGTTAATTTTAACTCGGTCAAACACATAGTCCTCGTGTGATCGATACTCTACTCACTACTTTATTACTTGCTCATGATCCCGGTTACTTGTAGGAAATCAAACAATCATATAAC
Organism: Olea europaea var. sylvestris; assembly: GCF_002742605.1. Lineage (NCBI taxonomy): Eukaryota > Viridiplantae > Streptophyta > Magnoliopsida > Lamiales > Oleaceae > Olea > Olea europaea. The sequence goes on along the minus strand of NC_036247.1, from coordinate 30,040,436 downwards.
CTGCTTTACAGTACTATCCAACTTGCATGATAAGTAGGCTTGGATATTTTTCTTTAATCTATCCTAATAATTGGACACTTAATTCTATCACTTACTCAAATCATTTACATTTTGTATGTTTTATAATTGTGTTGCTATGATCTTATCTATCAATATGACTACTGTACAAAAATTTGAAGTTGAAATTTTGAAGGGTACTAGGGACTTTAGTTCTTGGCCCTAGAAAATGAGAGCTCTTCTATTACAACAAAGATTTGCTGCTACTCTTGATGGCACATGGGCTACTAGGGATGTAAACGAGCCAGGCCGAGCTGGCTCGCGAGCCTAAAGTTTCATTCTCAGGCTCGGCCTGAGCTTTTGCTCGAGCTTTTTCCGGGTCGAACCGGGCAAGCTCGTTTTCTCCCCCTTTTTTCTAAGCTGCAACGAGGCAGCACTTAGCTGCCTTAAAAGGCAGCAATTTTGCTGCCAAGGTAGCCTCAAATTTTTTTTTTGTTTTAAAAAGCTCGCGAGCTCACGGGCCGACTCGGGCAAAGCCCGTGTCCCCAAAATAGGGCTCGAGTCTATCGAGCCCCGAGCGGAGTCACGGGCGGCTCGAGCCGACGAGCCCGATTGGCATCCCTATGGACTACTGAGATTAGTACCTATAGTAGACAAGAACTAGATGAAGTTACTTGAGGCTATATTTTTCTTTATTTATCTGATGATGTGATTAGGAAAGTCGGTGAACTACCATAACTCAAACACTTTGGACAAAGTTAGAAACACTCTACCTAATTAAGACTGTGCCCAACAAATGCTATCTCTTGAGAAAATTCTATAACTTTAATTTTGACTTTTCCTCTAGCCTAGAAGAAAACATCGATAAGTTCAATTCACGATCTGTTTAATTGTTATGAAAAATTATCTGATGATCAACAAGCTGTTGCTCTATTAAATTCACTAGTGAACAATATATAGATATCAAAAATGCCTTGGAATATGGAAGAGAAGACCTTACCATTGATATCATTATCTCAGCCTTGAGAAACAAAGAACTTGAACTAAGATATGAGTTCAAAGACTCTAAAACTGGTAAAGGACTCCATATCAAAGAAAAGCTGAAATAGAATAAAAGAAATAATTACAACTCTTATAAGAAAAGTAAACCCTAGAATCTAAGATTTAAAGATAAAAATAAGATTCATGTGAAATTCCAGAACCAAGTCAAGAAATGCTATTATTGTGGAAAATTGGACACTTCATGTAGCACCCTAAATCTAGATACGTAGATTTGGAAGTATTGTCATTTCATTTACTTTTAAAATCATAAATACATAAGCGATTAAATTTTATTTTTTTTAATATAATGAACATCATTGACTTCATTTATGAACATAACTTGTATAACAACTTTTGCACTTAAATGAAAAAACAAAACAATGAAATTAAATATCAACTTTAATTTCTAAAAGAAGTCAATATTTAAATGTATTAGTACTTGGTCCATCACCACAAGTAGTCGTCTCAAATCATCTTACATTTATCATCTGAATAAGGGATAATGTGGTATAAGCTAAGGCTCGGTAAGAAAATCCCATGTATATGATTCATGTCTATGATATGCATATGAATTACTTTAAAATAAAAATCAATTCTTAATATATATCCATTTTCTTTCATTTCTTTAAAAACTTAATATTAATATCGTAAGCTCACTTGATGTATCGCTTAACTAATCAAAATGCAGTGAAAAATTATTATTTGGAACCTGTCGAGTCCTATCGGTAGTACGCAAAGCGATTAAAATTAATTATCATTGAACATTGGTTTGTGCGCCGATCCACCACGCCCCATTTCCCATTCACACCTTTCATGGCATAGTATACACCTCGTTATAAAAAAACATTCGAGATACATATATTTCTAAAATATTCATTGAGTAATGACATTTGAAAATATTTTATTCCTTGAAATTTCATGTATATTTGTGGATACATTGATGTGCATGAATATGTCATGAGAAGCATTAATAACATAAAATATAATAATCAAATATCAAGATCATATAACAACAAATTTAGATAATACATTTATACTTTTAATGATGTAACATACGCATGAAGACAATGTGAGGTTTACTTACCTAAAATCCTCATGAGTTTACTTTTTGGATGTCATGTGGAGATGTCTTTAGCCTACTGCTCAACGTGCCAAAAGTCCTTGTTCATTATCATTGATTAAGAATAATTCTCCAAGCTCATCATTTGATGTTATTAATATACGAGACTAGTATTTTATCTCATAATCAATTATTGAAAGAAGCAACAAATTAGCTTTGTTAATGCATTTCTTTGATTCACACAAATGAAGATAGTACTTTAATTTCAAGTGCATTTTAAACTCACAAAATTGAAGAAAATAATTTAAATTTGATATGCTTTGGAACTAATTTGTGTGTTCATCTTTCCACTACAATGAGATGCAAAATCATAATAATTGACGGACAACTCAAATGAAAAATAAGAAATTTTTAACAAAAGATTAAAATCATGTAATGATGGGTAGAAAAGAAATTATAATAATTTTCATTACAATGGGTTAAAATTCACAAGATTTGTACTTGGTAATCACAAATACACCATTGACCAACAATTTAAAATGTTAATAAATTTCATAACCACATGAATGCAAATTACTTAGGCATGTTTGGCTAGTCTGAAAGTTTTCTAGTAAGTAAACATTTAAATAATTACTATAGGAAATCATAACATATATGTCCAGTAATTATAAAGACACCAGATTGAAGGTAGAATACATTTTATTTTATTATTATTCTAGTCAATGAAGTTTCTATTTATTTAAATAAATTAAAAGTTTACCTAAATAAATCAAGGAAAGATAAACCAAAAAGAAAGACCAATTAAATCAACCCAAAATTTGACCTCCATGGTTTACGTTTCGAAACTTCGTATGGATGAAAATACAAATAAATACTTACCGTATACATACGTGTGGGACTATGGGTATTTTGAAATGATAAAGTAGAGTATTGTTCGATTGAAATGTAATGACTAATGATGACATGAAATTATAATTGAATTCACAAACGATAGCAATAAAATTAAAATATTAATACCTTAACCATTGATGCAGAATTAAAACTGGGAAGGAGACACCAAACATAATATTTTCGATTTACGAAGAATATATATATTAATTTGCAAGGAAATATATAAATAGGAAGAATCAATACTTCTAATTTAGTTACGTTTAGTGAGCATAAAATATGTAAACTAAATAATTAGGTACATAATCTTGCTCTATTAACTTATTTAGCCATAAACATGATTGACTAGGTTACTAAATTTCCATTGTAAAAATCCTAGTTATTATTATTATTGTAATTTGACTTACATAAAAATGTGCTTAACAAAAGAAATCTTTCAATTCGATTTATTATCAACCTATAAACAAGACTAACCATAAGTACAACATACATTATATAATTATTCGAGCTTAGTAAAATTATAAACATATCATAATTAAATTAATAAACAAGTTAATTGTCAAGGGCATCAAAGTTAAATTGAATTGTAAATTTAATGAATTATATTTTTAAGTTTAAAACTACTAGGCACGTCGACCATCTAAAACGTCCAAGGTACATTTCATTGCAGCAACATAGTTAGTCAAGACGAAGATAATTATGATGATTAAAAATGTAAATAGAATATTAATGCAAGTAATTAAGATAGACACAGTAATCAAAAGAATTAAGAACTTGGCATTACACTTTATTAAAGATTGTTTTAAGAGAGTATCTGATATGAAGGACAAGAAGAACTCTGATGGCTCTACAGTTGTCGTGTGAAGAAATTAATTTGATATGCGAGGAGTTGTTCTTGTAAGTACAATCAAAAGAAATTCAAAAGAATGGGTTCTAGACTATGGTTGTACTTTCCATGTGCCCCATAAAAGAATGGTTTACTGAAATTGTTGATCTCAATGGGAGACAAGTTTAGATGGGAAATGATATTAGTTGTCTGATAAAAAGAATTGGTAAACTCAACATTTTGTTGAAAAATAATCATATTCTTGAATTGAGTGACACAAGATATGTGCCTGAACTACTAAGAAATCTAATTTCCTTAGGTGGGTTAGATGAATAATATGGCATAAGAATTCATAATTGTTTTACAAAACTAAATCTTGATGGTAAAGTCATTTTTCCTCTCCCAAGGTTAATGGAATCTACACCTTGCAGTCTGAACCTTTAATAGGTCATAGCTCTGCAGTTGTAAGTTCAGGTTTTGATAAATCTCTGATTTGGCGTAAAAGACTGGACCACGTTAGTAAAAAGGGATTACTCATTTTAAATAAAATTGGATGTTTTGGAAATGATAATGTTGAAAAGCTGAAGTTTTGTGAAGATTGTGTTATTGGAAAATAAAATAGATCACCTTTTAAATCTAGAATTCATATATCCACCTCTATTTGAGAGAATTTACATGCTAACTTGTGGGGTCCAGCATTTGTAAATACACTAAGGCCCTGTTTTATACAACAAATATTCCATGAAAGTAGAAAATTAAATCTTATTTTTCATATTTTTGCATGTTTGATTGGCCAAATTTCTTGGCAATTGGTTTTCTTGGCACACCCCATTTTCCACATTTTTCTATCTTTTTGAGGGAAATGTTTTCATATGGGTTTGTTGGTTTTGGTTTTCCAGTTTTTTTTTTTTTTGGTTGGCAATTAAAACAAATTCTATTTCCAATTGTAATAAATTCTATCCCTTTAATAGACAATTTTCATAAAAGCAAAGCCAAACAAATACCAAAAGATCCAAAATTTCAATATTTTCTAGGTGGGAAATTATATCAATCAAACACATTTAATTGACAATTTTCAGTAAAACAAGTTCTAGGCAATTCAATTTCTTGAAATCCGTTTTCTTTCCATCCAAATTCCATTCTTGCAATCTAATGGAGCCTAAGTGGATCTAGATTCTATTTACTTAGAGTAGATGATTTTTAAAGAAAAACATGGACGTTTCTTTTGAAACACAATTCTAAAACTTTTCAAAATTTCAGACAATGAAAATTGATGATTGAAAATCAATTTAAAAAGAGAGTCAAAGCATTTAAAACAAACAATGACCTTAAATTATATGATTTTGACTTTGATTCCTTTTGTAAAGAATATAGAATTTTAAGACACGGAATTGTAACCCCTCAGTCAAATGGTATGACAGAGAAGATTAATAGAACTTTATTTGACAAAGTCAGGTACATGCTACTTAGTTTTGGTCTCCCCAAATTTTTTTGGGATGAAACTTTAAAAACTACCACTTATTTTATTAATAGATGTCCATCAAGTGCTATTAATTTTCAAGTCCCTGAAAAACTGTGGTCTGGTAAGACACCAGATTATACTAAAAGTTTTTTGCTGCACTACGTACTCTCATAAAAGTAAAGGCAAACTTGAACCTAAATCATTAAAATGTGTTTTTCTGGGTTATGGAGAGGAAATCAAAGGTTATAGCCTTGGGTAAAGAGTCAAAATAGGTTCAAGGTTATCATTAGTAGAAATGTCATTTTCAATGAAAAGAAACTTCCTTGTAATACCTCACCAGAGTTGAAACCTCCTTGAATAGTACCTATTAAGGAAACTATTTTGAGAAATCATGAAGAAAATCCCAATGATCCCAATGATTTGATTGAGATGGAGTCTACTCAATCTGAAATAAATCATGATCAAGTTGATTCTAAAAATGAAGCAAAATCTAAAGCTATTGTTCTTGCAAACTATCAACTAACTAGAGATAGAAACAATAGGAACAGATTCCCTTCTGTTAGAATCAGTAATGATGATTTTGTAACCCTACTTTCTGCACTAGATTCCTTGAATTATGAACCACCTTTGAAGAGGCAATGAATTGTTTTGATTCAACCCTTTGGAAAGAAGCCATGAAAGATGAAATGGATTCTCTGCTTGAAAGTAAAACTAGGATTTTGGTTGATAAACCTAAAAACTAGAAGGTAGTTGATTGTTAGAGGATTTTCAAGATAAAATAAAGAGATTCTAATGCAAACAACATAAGATACACGGCAAAATTTATGGCCAAAGGGTTTTCCCAAAAAGAGAGAATTAACTATAATGAAATATTTTCCTCAGTTGCAAAATACACTTCAATTAGAATTTTGTTAGCTTTGACTACTCACTTTAAATGAGAATTGGATCAGCTTGATATCAAAATTATATTCCTTAATGATGATCTTGATGAAGAAATTTATATGAGTTAACCAAAGGGCTTTGAAGTAATTTCAAAATTCGAAAAGATATGCCTTCTAAAGAAGTCTCTTTATGGCTTGAAATAAGCCACAAGACAATGGTATGAAAAATTTAACTTATATGTTCAAGGATTGAATTTCATTAAGAGCAATTTTGATTCCTATTTCTTTTACAAAGTGTCAGAAGGAGCTAAATCTGCTTATTTGCTATTATATGTTGATAACATGTCGCTTGCTTACCATGATAGATCTGAAATAGATTTAATTAAGTCAAAATTGAAATCTGAGTAAAATAAATAATCTAGGACAAGCTAAAAGAATTCTTCGGATGGAGAATAAAAGGGATAGGAATAATTGCATTCTCCATTTGAATCAATGCTCTTATGTGATTAAAATACTTGAAAAGTTTGCTATGGTTGAATGTAAATCTATTTCACTGTCTATTGCTAATCATTTTAAACTATCAAACGAACAGTCAACTAAAATTGAGGATGAATTTGAAAGAATGAAAAATACCCGTTATGCTAATGATGTAGGGTCTATTATGTATCTTATGATGTGTACTAGACCTAATTTAGCTCATGGCATAAGCATTCTTAGAGATTTATGGTAAACCTAGGTGAAACACACTGGTTAGCTATTAAATGGACGCTAAGATATTTGAAAAGTTCATTTGACTTAGGTTTGAAATTTAAAATATACAATAAAGGCATAACCATTAAAGGCTACAGTAGTTCTGATTTTGCTAGCAATTTCAATAAAAGAAGATCCACTTCATCCTATATTTTTACTTTGTGTAATGGATGCATCAGTTGGAAATCTCAACTGCAAAAACTTGTAACCTTGTCTTCCACAGAGGCAGAATATATTGCTATCTGTGATACTACTAAAAAAGGTCTTTGGTTAAGGGGATTGTAAAATGAATTTTTATCAGAATTGAAATGGTTAGAATTTACATTGATAATCAGAGTGCTATTCACTTGAGCAAAAATCTTGTATATCATGAAAGAACTAAATATGTTGATATAAAGTTTCACATTGTTAGGAACATGGTTGAAAAAAAATTGATTTATCTTGTAAAAATTCCTACTGAGATTCTAAATATTGCTTGAAATATTTTGAATTTAGAATATCAAAGTATTGTCTATAAATAAGTTTAAAACCTGCTAAGAGATTCTAAATATTACTTGAAATGTTTTGAATTTAGAATATCATATTGTATTGTTTTAATCCTTCACTAACTTTGGTTATTTTCTTTTACAAGTAAATAAGAGCAAACGAAACAAGTTGATTTATGGGTTCACTAGTTAATACCAAGAATAGTTTGGTAAGGTGGAAATTGTTGATGTTGTCCTACCTCACTATTATGAGTATTAGTCCGTCAAGTTTGGTTTTGGGCTACTAGAACTGGACTTTCGGGTTGTGATGTATCGCACTTTATAAACGCGACTTTGCCTCTTTAAATGATGTGGAAATTACACAATCCCATACTTTAAGTATTCAACATTCCTAAAACAGATGAACTTTAATATTTCAAAAATGAGGAATTTTTTTAATATTAATTATTTAATTTATAAACTAACCCTAACTCCCTTCCACCCACAAATAATTTCCCCCAAGCCCATTCCCTCTCTACATCTCGTCTCTCTCGCCTGTGAAGAATGGGTGGTGCAGAACCACTGATGTATTCGGTCACGACTTGGCGTTGTTGCAGCAAGGCATCGTTGATGATTGTGAGGCGATGTTGGCGTGGCAACGAGGTGGTGCCGGATTTGTGGTTTTGGTTTCGTGTTTTAGATCAGTGATTGTCGGTGTGATTGGTGGTTGGGTATGGTTGGATTTGTGTTTTGGATCTGTGTTTTGGAACTGTGGTTGCGGATTGGTTGTTGTCACTGTCATTAGTGGTGCGGTGTAATGTGGTTGATGGTTGTGGTGCGGGTTCGTTGGTTGGTGGTTGTGGGTGTGGTGCGGTAGCTGTGGTGGTTTTGGTTGTGTTGGATGGTGTCGTGTAGTGGTCGTGGCGGTAGATGGCAGTGGTCGTGGCGACAAAGAACGGTGGTCATGGCGATGAGATGTCAGATGAGATGTTAGTGGCAATGGTTTGTTCGAGATGGATGCGTTGATTTGTTTGAGACCGCGGTAATACTATCAGGTGGTGGTGGTGGTGGTGGTGGTGGTGGTGGTGGTGGTGCCAGCAGTGGCGGTAGTGCAAGTGGAGGTAGTGGTTGTTGGCAAGTGGTGGTGGTCACAGATTATTTGTTTGATTGTGACCAATAAATTGGTTCATCTGTGACCAATAAACAATATGTGACCAATGAAAAAGAGAAATTTTGATCAAGAAATAATGTGTGACCTCAAAAATTAATAATTTATGACTATCTAATAAGTGGTGACCTATAATATTTGTGATATGTGACTTATAAATTTTTTTATTCGTGACCTAGCTCTTGTATGAGCCCCATTTTTTGGGGAAGAATGAATTTTTGAATAGTGTAGAATTTTTGAATAGTGTATTGATGGAAAATGTGTGGTTAAAAAGTAAGGAAAAGTTTTGGATTTGCGTGTAATATTATTTATTAAAAAATGTGTTGTTGAAATGATGTCAAAACACTGTTGAAAAATAATTTTTTTCAAAAGGATGGGGCTCAAACAAGGGCCTATAAAATTTTCGATCTGTGACCAATAATTTGATAAGTTGTGACTAAAGATTAATCCGTGATTAATTAATTTTTTGATTTGTGACCAATGAACAAACTGTTACCTATAAAGTTTTTGAATTGCGATTGTAAAATAATTTATGATATAAAGTTTTTTTATTTGTGGTCAAAAAATAATAAGTGACTTATTAAATTGTTAATTTATTACCAAATTGTATAGATATGTGACCTAAATATATTTAATTAATAAAATAATTAATTAAATCATAAATATATTTTAATAAAAATCTGATTTTTAAAGTTTGAAACTTGTTTTCTTAATTTTGAAATATGTCATACTTAATCTCTTGCTTATGAAATTTTCCCTTAAATGATTGATATCTGACCCTACATATGGCCACTCCTTAATTGTCAAATTTGAGAAATTCTTAGGTTATCTTTTAATTTACAAAATGCATTCAATTGAAAGGTCAGCATAGTGTGTTTTGCATTTGTCTAAGGTTTTCTCTTTTTTTTTTTTTTTTTTTTTTTATACTTCTTCTTCTTCAAAATTAAATCTCTATTCTTCTTTGTGAAGGGTTCTTGATTGTATTTAGTGTAGAAATCAAGAGATTGTAAGGAGTATAGTCTTTTGTAATATAGAGAGAGGCGAGAGAAAAACACTGTGAAGAAATCAAAGATTTTTTTGTACATTTGAAAATATTCTTAGTTGATTCTAGTGAATCTGGAACATAATTTACTTTGTAGATGCTCAACGTAATGACTAGGCCTATTGGCTGAACATCTAGGCCTCCGTGGCGAAAAATCCTTGTGTTCTTAGTGTTTTCTTATTTTCTACCATTTTTATACTTGCTAACGTTTTTAATTCTTTATTGTTTTGGGACCAACACTTCATACAACTATCATATTTTGTTTTCCGACCCAGGTTTCTATTGTACAAGGTCTTTTAGGAATTGACGGCTAACCAAAATTTTATTTTGCATGCATATTTAGTTTGTGATTAAATTATAATATTTTTCGTTCAACCATGTATTATTTACATAGTTCGTAAGATTCACAATTTATAACCATTGTCGATTTGCTTAAAGAAACAAAGAGAATAATTTTGTTTTCATTTTCTCCTTTTTTTGTGCAGAAAGAAAAGTTAAATAAAAGCAAAATTAATCAAGAAATGAAGTGTTGTTTAAGTCTCATTATTTAAAACTTATTTTAAATCATATTCTTTCCATAAAATAATTTTGCATGTAAACTTAAAATTTTTCTCTATTTTTAACCACATATACTAAAAAAGTCAATTTTTACAAAATTTATTCTTAGAAAATGGGGATCAAACTGAGGCTAAAATACATTTGTCTGTCAGAAATATAGTAGTAAGGACTCAACAATTCATTAGTGTGTTTTTAAAAAAAGAACAATACATATTTTATCTTGTTTTTCTAGTGTTTTCAAACTTATAAGAGTATATCTAAGAAATTTTTATTTATAGATAACATCTTAGTCAAATTAATATTTTTTAAATATTTATGGCAAAAATATTTAATATAATATAAATATATGAATAGTGAAACATTAAAACTTGTAATTTTATTAAATACAATATTGGTAAAATACAAGTAGATAGTGAGTTTGACTTTACAAATTAAAGAGTCAAATCTACTATCCATAAAAATTTAAAATAAAGAGTCTTTTGGATTTTAATTTTAAAATTTGAATCTTTAAAATAAAAAATTTTCTCATTTAAAAAAAAAAACTCTTGACAAACATCATTTTTATCTACACATTTCATAAAATTTACATTTTTATTCTATAAGATTTACAACTTATAAAGTTTTACCAAAACTTACTCATAATTAATTTGCGATGTAGAATTTATTGCAAGGGCAAAATTCTTCTTCGTCAAGACTCTTCCTCTGTATTTTCAAATTCTTAAGATATTGTTAGGCTTGTCAACGAGCCGGTTCGTGAGCCAAAACTCAAGGCTCGGACTTAACTCGAGTAAAATGGATCGAGCTTTTTTGCGAGTCCCAGTCGACCCTAACTTTTGCCCGGCCAAAAAATCTAGACTCAATCCGAACTTTCAACTTGAGCCTTACCAAGCCGAGCCAAAGTTTTTTTTTTTGAAAACTTCGTGACAATTCTAACATTTTTTAAAGATTTTAAACTTATACAATTTTTACGAATTATAAATTAAATAAAAGTTACAACACTCCTCGTTTTTTTGAGTTTAGAATCGGCAACAATTAATGTAGATACAAATAAGTTTTAAAATTACGTATTTTTTAAAAATTAATTAATTTAAAAACTTACAATATCTCTATACTTAGATCTGCTGCAACTCTTTAACCATTATACTATCAACTTGTTCTTGAATATATAATTTCACACATTCTCAATCCTTTAAGCATATTAAAACCTCTAACATATCTTCTTTTAGTTTTGATCGTTCGTATGTTAAAACTCGACCACCTAAACTAAATGCAGCCTCCGATGTCACCATAGACACCAGAGGTGTTATTAGATCACATGCAATTTTGATACAATTGAAAATTGCCTTTCATTACTCATCTGCTATGATAAAAGACTAAATTCCTATAATTCTTTTGGTTGTAACACATTAGAAAAGTCCACGAACATATACCTACCTAGCTCCAAGGGAATTTCAAGATATGTATCACTAACATCTATCACTCTAGATATTGATGAATTATAACTAAATGAGAGAACACTTGTATTGGTATCCAAATAATTTCATAAATCATCTGAATTTGTTGAAATATTTCTTAAAAAAGAACTTTGAAAAGTAAAACTATCCTTACCTCCTGTTTTAGCGTAATAGTTATACATTTCACATAATGTAGATTCTATATGCACATATAATAATTTCAAAGTCATGAAATTTGAAATCCCTTTTATAATTACTTTTGTGCCAATCATCTGAATTTGTTGAAATATTTCTTAAAAAAGAACTTTGAGAAGTAAAACTGTCCTTACCTCTTTTTTCAGCGTAATAGTTATACATTTCACATAATGTAGATTTTATATGCACATGTAATAATTTCAAATTCATGAAATTTGAAATCCCTTTTATAATTGCTTTTGTGCCAATTAAATTAGGTCGATGGTCCATCATCGAATCCAAAAGAAATAAATGGGACAATTCTTTCCAATATTTACGAAATTTTAAGTACTCCATTGAGTATACTACCTCAACGAAAATTGGCAAATTCCTATATTTATGAAAATTTTGTGAAATGTAGTAAAAGTGTTGTAAAACAATTGAAAATATACGGTAATAAACACCACTACAGTTCTTTATGGCATCGAAAAAAGGTTTTAAAAATTTCTTCACACAAAATGCAGTAGTCCATTCTCAATCTTCCAAATTATGTTCAAATCTGTATGTATGCCTACCATTATAATATAGTGAAATAACTTTATCATAATTTTCACATGAATGTAACGTAAGATATGTAAAGTTCCATCTATGTGTTACATTAGTGACAAATAATTTTTATTTTGTAAGCCATACTCTGCACGCAAACTGTTAAATGCTTGCTGTCTAGCTGGTGACATAGTAATAAAATTTATTGCTTGTCTAATTTTATCTAAAGGCGATTTTATATGTTCCAAATAATCTTTTACAATCAAATTGATAATGTGGCATACACAATATTGATGAAAAAATAAATTTTAAAATGCAGGATTAAGGCTATTAATAAATTTATTGATAAGCACCAGCATTATCAAAAGTAAAATTTCTGATCATTTCTTGCATACCATATTCTTGTATAATATCTTTTAAAACCATGTATATATTAATTGTATTATGAGGATATTCTACATATTTGAATGCAATAATCATTTTAGGTAGAAGCCATAGATGATCAACGTAATGAGCCGTAATAGCAATATAACCTTTTTATTAACACCGGTCCACAAATCAGAGATAAATGATAAAACACTATTAAAAGTTTTTAGTTGTTCAATAACAACTTGTTTTCTTTTGTTAAATAATTTTATAGTATCTGAACGAAGAGTATTTCTACAATAAGGAGTATACCTGAGTTGGAGATAATTCTGTAGAGTCAGATAAAATGTATTGAGTCTATTATCGAAAGCAACATCTCTGCGGCGGACATGTCTTCACGAAATCTTTCCTGTGAATATACAAAGGTGAAAAGAGTATAATTGGAACCATCAAACATTAGTTTGTTTCGGGTTGAGACTGACTAGTTTCATTTTGAAACTCCTCAATATGTGCCTATTCAAATGCGTTATGCTTGAACCAGGCTTCTAACTAAGTTTTTTGTCACAGTAATTTAAACATGCTTTCCAAATATCAACTTTATTTTAAACACCAACTTTTTTACGTATCATATGCTGCCAACAATCTGAATATTTTTTTTCAACATTTTAGTAGTCTCGAGTACTTCTTCCTCTTCGATATCCTTCAAATCAATCGGAACATTTTGAGATACATCGTAGCCTGCTGGATTACTCAAACTATCCTTAAACTGATTAATCATAGTAAAATCCATTTGTATTCTATAATTATTATAACAAAAGATACTAAATATTAGAGTAAAAAAAACCGAATATTAGAGTGAAGAAATTAGAGATTGAAATTTAAACTTGAAACTAGAATATTGTAAGTTAAAATTGATTGAAGAAAATTGATATAAAACAGAAAAATTTAACCCATATTTATAACCAAAATATCAAACCGTTTAAACTAAATTTGAATTTCCACAGTCAAATTGCTACCTATTTAAGGTAGCTATAAATTTTCCTTGACTGGCAGCTAATATGCTGCCATTTCAAATTTAAATTTTTTCTTTTACTTTTTTCCTATTCAGGTCGAATGGCCGTAAAATGGGTCAGCCCGAGCCTTGGTTGGGTTTTCCCGAGCCACGAGCTTTTTCGGGCCGACCCACGGGCCACTCCTGTCGATGAGCCCAATTTACATCCCTAGGTGTTGTGAAGTTGTAGGGCCCTTCTGAGCCGGACTGCAATGAATTTCAAGCCATTCTGTTTTCTCTTATTAGGGGGAAATTCATATATGCGTTAATAATATATATATTATTTCAATTTATACTAATAAAATAATTATAATCCGAAATTACTACTTAATCATATAAAAAGATCAATATTACTGTTTATGAAACTTCTCCTTTTTGTGCCTGTAACTGAAGTAATTGAATACATAGAAATGGATTGGCATTAAATTCATAAGCTGGTGATGTGGAATTCAAATTCAAAATGGTTTCACTTGCTTCAGTACTATTACCATTTCAATTGGCAAGGCAAATAATCTTCTTCTGTGTGATTTTTGCTTGAGGGATTTCTTTAATTTGCGAAATATCAATTTGATTACTAGTTAGGTTATCTTCTAGAAATTTTAAAAGAATGAATACAGATAACATTTTCGCCACTCTATGTAAACCTAAGCTGTTGTTGTGGATGTATATTAGGAATGTTGTATTTCCGTTTATGAATTCCATGCTTCCTGTCGACATTTGGTGTTGATTTGGTGATTAATTGTCGAGTAACGATCGAATTTTTGAGATCAGTTATGTGTTCCAATAAATGGAATTTTAAAGTATGACTCAATCCAATATATCTACCTACAATACTACCTGGAAATATGCATTCTATATATATTTCAAACTTTGGTTTGTTGAAATACCACAGGTCGATGACTAAAGTGATATCATAATATTACATATAAATGAAATGGAAATGACACTATTATCTATTTAGTTTAGGCATATTCCTTAAATCCTTGCAATAGAAGGGTTTCTTCAATGACATTTAGTATATGTGTGTCTATTCGACTATGATTTGTGATGCGTACTAGATATTTATAGTGATTTGGATCGATTAAGAAAATAGAATTTCCTGAAATGTCATTCAAACTTTTTGATTAGTGATAATAAATGTAGATGAAAAAATTAGATTACATTAATATCACTGAATATGATACCGAGTCATCGGATTTCTACATAGTGCACGCTTATGTTTGTATTGGTGAATGGTTGAATAAGTCTTAAACAATAACTTCAATAAAATTTGGAGACTTGAAATAGAATTAAAGAGGGATGTGAAAACATTCTTTTTGGATGTGAAAAAAATCCTTGCAGGATGTGAAAACATTCTTTTTGGATTTTCCATTGATTTAATTCTATTTTCTGCATAAAGATGAAGATGACGAAATTTGAGGATTTTGATGATGATTGAGGGTGAATTAAAGAGGCTTGTTTGGTGGAGAGATATAAGCTACCTAAATTGATTATTCATTTGGAGTTAAGTTGTTTTTTATAAATCATTTTTCCTTTATATATTGCAGTACTTGTGAAATCAAGAATGATGATATGTAAATTTTGAATATTTATTTAAAAGTATGAAATTTATGAAATTTCCACTATTGGGGGGGACTGTCAATATACAACCCATATATTGACTAATTTGACTAAAAAATAGAGATTCACCTAATGCCAATGGCAAAAGACCATCAAGAGATACAACTAATGCTTAGTTTCGAAGTTGACCTATAGGTGGATTAGACTATCAGATAAGGTCTTCTCTTTGATGAGGGCCCCAAAAAATTATTATATATTATATTATAAAAACGAAAAATTTCAATTTTTTTTTAATATTCTTCAAAGTGTAAAAAGTTTCTAACTTTCCATTTTTTCTTTTTCTTTTTTTTTTCCTCATTCTACGCTCCATTTCTATCTTTCTTTTTTCTATTCATTTCTTCGTTTGTTACATGACTTTTCAGCTTTTATATTATTTTCTTTACTTGTTAAGTCATCCTCAATTTCGCATTTTCAAATTCAAACCTCTAAAAATTCTCTAGCTTCCATTTACAATCTTTGAACAGTAATACTGACTAGTATATTTTTTTATGCCGTTATATCTTTTATTTTATTGTAAATATAGTAGTATTTATTATTGATTTTTATATCCTTACAACTCTAGTCATTATAACTACTATATCCCTTGCAACCCTAATTCTTCCCTATAAATATGGAGCTTTAGTTCTTCATAAACACACAAATCTATTGACTTTTTTATATTTTTTTCTCCTTTTCTCTCTAATTTATAACACATTATCAAAACAATTCTCTCAAAATCAAAGTGAATTAGTTAGAAAGTAATAATTTTTTTGTTATGTATACCAAAATTAATTTAGTAACAAGTGAATTTTTTTCATCAATTTATTTATTCAATTCATGTCTGTAATTGATTTCTTCAATTGAATAAAAAATCATGTAAGTTTGAAATCGAATGAAGTTACAGGGAATATTCTGTAGAAAACATAATTATGACTTATAAACTTATGTTGATATTTGCATATTGGCTATCCTCACTTTTGTTTTCCTATTATCCAAAGTTTGAAAAGTGGTGCCTGCAAGATCCATAGGTAAGAAAAAAAATTATAATGATGTGTAATGATTTAATATTTATATATGTGTAATTATGCATGCTAAATTTCCTTTCAGTACTTCTTTAGTACATGACATACATTCTTTACCAAAATTAAGACATGCATGTTATGTAAAGTAATGATTTTGTCTTATTATGTTTCTTTATTTTATTGTTCGAATAATTATCGTTCAATTAATCATTACATTCCCATTATAAAATATTGTTGCTCCTCAAATAGCACATTATTATTTGTAAATATTTTAGTTAGATATTATTTACTCCCAAAAAGCATAATTAAATAAATAAATTCCAGCATAAATTATGTTTTTACTTATGCAAACTAGATTCTTATACAATTTATTATTTCAAATAATAATATGTTACTGCTCCTGAAGAGCATGACACTCCAATTCAAATATTCCAGAATAATATCACCCGTAAATTTGTAAATTAAAAATATTTTGTTGCTCTTGAAATAGTGCAGCATTATAATTAATATTTAGAAGAATATTGTTTGCTCGTGAAAAGTATAAATTATAATTTTTTTAATATTTCAAAAGAATATTGTTCAATTTCTATGTAAAATTCACGTATTAAATTACTCGATTTCTTTATGTGACTACTCTTCTGCATACGTATTTATATATCGATGTTATAATTGAAATTTACTTGCTTTAGAGGGATTATAATAAATACAATCTAACGTGAATTATTCTTGGCGTACATAACCCCTTACATAATTGAAATTTTGGATACCCAGAGCCTCCTATTAGAGGGGTGCCTGTGGTGTATAGGCGCCTAAAGGGGTGTCGGGTGCTCAAAATGGACACCCTTATGTGCCCCTTTGTACCACAAAAATAACCCATCTAACATAAATTATGTTTCTACTTTTGAATAATAAATTCTTGTATAATTTATTATAATAATATGTGATTGTTCCAAAAGAACATTAATTTTGATTTTCAATATCCTAAAAGAATTTTGATATATTATTTTTGAAAAAACAATAATTAAAATACAATATGTTCTCGAAGCAGCACATATTTCGAAGAAATATCATTTTAAATTAGTGTTTATTCCCAAAGAAAAACGTATAACTAATGTCATGTCTACATTAATTAGTTTGAACACGTAATTGATTATTATATGATTATATTTAATCATATTTTTTCGAAATTAATCCATTTTATTTTATTGTGAAGTTACTGAAATGACAAGTATCACAAAATTCAAGACGAATTGTCAAGATATCTGTTTAGCTAATAGTACAAATGTGCATACTATTTTTCAAGACAAAAATATTGTCACTTAATATTAGTAGAAAATAACGTTAATAACGATATCATATGCATCAAATATCGTTTTATTAATTTATCATATAATATAAAATTATATATTAACAATGCACTTTATTCTAACAAATTTAGATGAAACTTAAATAGTTTTAAAATATTCAATAGATAACACATTGAGACAATGCAAAAAAATAATATAAAATATCTTCACATTTCTTTTGTATCTGACAAGAAGCGAATAGAAAAAATTATTGGCACTCTCTTTTAACATATACTACACATTCATAAAAACGGTTGAATAAACATTATCAAGAACTCGAAGTTCGTTGATCGTATAGTGACACTATTTACCATATAAGAATTGTATTATTATCTCTGAATCAATAATACTGAAATTTACAGAATTCAGATAGCATGCACCATTATGATAAAATGTTGAAATCTCTACATGTCATGGTCCGATCGTTATGAAATTTGAACAGGATGTTCACAACCCGTTTTACTTCAAATCCAACTATTCCTATCAATATCCAACAGTTCATTTGCGATAAATAGCTACGTGAACAGTAGTAAATTTTTAAGTACTATATATTTGTTTTAAAATTTTATCTTTGAAGAACATGAGATTTGTCTACTATTCAAAGTTTTCTAAAACTTTCAAAATCAAGAAAGTATATTTTTTTAAAAGTATATATATTTTTATTATATATAATATTAGTTGAATATTTTAATTTAACTTGTGCCCTCGAAGAAAGATGGTTAGAAATTATATTTATACTAAATGAATATGGTGCTAATGTTTTAGAAGGAAACACAAACCACCTTATATGAATATTCCAGGAGGAATATAATATGCTCTTAAAGAGCCATTATAATATCAATATTTCAGAAAAATATTAATATATTGCTCAAGAAAAATCAACAACAATAAATATTGGTATTCTTGAAGAATATCATATTGTGATCCTGAAAAAACACAAATCTATACATATTAATATTTTAGAAGATATTATAATTAATTTAAATGTATCAATATTTTTGAAAAAAATTGTTCTATTACTTGTGAATAATCATAACTAGGTATATATCAATATTCCAGAAGAATATTGTTTTGATATTATAGAAGAATCAATACTGAGTTATTTGGAAGAATAAAATTTTACTATTGGTCATAATTTATTATCTACTAAATTAAAGAAAAACATGCTAAGTTTTTAAAATATGTGTTATAATTGAAACATGTACTATATTAAACTAAAAGTTCAATTTAATTTTATTATTTGGTATGACCAGTTGGATCATAACTAGAACAATAATAATATAAAACTAAAAATTCAAATGAACATTCAACGAAGTACCGGAAGATTTTTCAATGAATTCCTATATGTTATTTGTTTTGTTTATCATTAAATATCACTAGTTATATAGGGACTAAATTTCCTAAACTTTTTTGAAAACTAATCAGGATGATAAATGGAGTCTCATCATCCTCTATGTTGATCATCAAAATATTATTTGTATTTAATAAATATGATAAACATATTCGATAATTACATGGTATTCGCAACCTGAAGTTTGCGAAATTACTACTCAAATTTTAAATTGTGAGCATAATTTTCAAATTATACAATTAAGACGGTGTGTTTTGACTCTTGTTAACGATAGTGATATTAAATCTCAACCTTGTTAAACGCCTCTAATTAATTTAGTTGAGAATAAAGTACTTTCTATTTCTGTTTGGGGAATGTTATTACGCATTACACCAATATCATAGTTCTCCATGTTATAATTGGCTTTTACTAAGAGCTCAATTTTTTCATCTAATTATTTTGATAGTGCATTATGTATGCGCTTCGATGGAAAGTAATCAATGCTAAGAATAAATGCATAGTTTGAATATTTTGTCTCAAACAGACGATATTTTATAACATAGTAAAAATAATTGTCAATTCAATTGGATAATTCTCTTAACATTAGGCAAAGGAATTAAAAAGTCAGAAATAACGTACAAATGCATCATTATCATTACAAAAACAAAATTGAACCAAAAGTTTGAATGGTAATTTTTTTTTAAGATGTATTTACTACTAAAGAAATCAACGTCTCTCATGCCGACTTTAAATGTTCCAACACGAATTCATATCCTAGGAGGATAATTCGTTAATATTATATTTGATATATCTATAAAACGTCTGAAACGTGATGATCTTCAATTCTAATACAAAAATTTTCAAATGAAAATAGAGCAATTTGCAAATATTGCCCCATTAAGGACGCATATATTCTTGATAAGTATTTAGACATAACAAATCATAAAACCTTAGAATATGTGCAGGTACCTGATATGTTGAAAATTGAGATATCTCAATAAGTTATATTGTTATGAGGAAAGAAATAGAATCGAAAAGAAAATTTGTCGATAACACTTTTACACTTGATATGCTGTATCATATTATGAATAGCGAGGAATCGAAATAAAATGATGTTATCGTAATAAAATTAAATTTATTAGAGAATCTACAGACTGAACTATTGTATCGGTCTAAACACCCAAGGATAAATACTAATGTGAAATGAAAAAATGTAAAATCGTAATATGAAATGTACGATTCTTTATATAATGAATTTTACGAAAACATGTGTAAATAGATAAGTTATCATGTGGTAGATGTAATTACAAATCCATACCTTATTAACGTGACAATGCATGAAATTTGATATACATATAATAAATGTGATTATTGTCAATTTATCTTATATAAAGTTAATACTATCCTTAAAGCATTTAATATGCTTGAAGCATAATTCAAATGATATTATCATAAAGGGGAGTAAATATGCATTGTGTTCCTTTTTCCTTGACCAATGTTTGTCCCATTATGTTCTCTTGGCAAGGTTTTTAATAAGACAATTTTTGTAACGTTCTTCAAAGAATAGTGGACTCTTTTTACTCCATAAGATTTTTCCCACAAGATGTTTTCTGAAAAAATTTTAACGAGTCATATTCTTTGTATAATAAATATCCATACATATAAGACATTTTCGCTCATAATAACTCTTATATGAACAGAACTATCTATATGATCAACAATAGCTATTTTTCGAATCATGATGTTACTGCAATCATCAAGTTTTATCCCATTGGGTTTTCTTGAAGATGTCGGTACAAGATATCACTATTGAAGGCATTAACATACAAGACATAAATTGCTAGATACAAGAAGTACTCTTTTTCCTTCGATCAAATTTTGTCTTATTGAATTTTCTTGACAAAATAATAGATTTATTTTATTTTATTGGGGCCATTGACGGTCAACGGTCAATGACTACCATACCCATTTGAGATCCTAGATTCACCATTGGACTCATATTGTCTTCCTATGCTAGGTGAGGGTGTGTAAAACACTTGACCCATGTGGTACAACATCATCAACCTATTTCCTATGAGGCCGTCATTTCGTTCAATGACGCCTATATGGCCTTCACACAAATTCTAGGCATGACAATGCGTAACTTTATTCATTTTAAAATATATTGAACAAGAAAACCCGGTTCCAATCTATTGGAACTAATGGCGGTTGAGTTGCTTTATTGAGACCCTCAAACAATCTTAGGACACATGAAATGATTCTATAATCCAAATCATTTATGGGCGTGATATATCTGTAATAGTTATTCTCTTAATGTTTCTATTGTTAAATATATGGAATATTAACGGAATATTATTCTTATGCTATAAAGTGGTTTGAAAGAGGACGAAGGGTAGTAAATCTACAAATTTGTACAATACTATAGAGAATATCCACTGCATTTTGGAATTTTGTTTTCCTTAATACAAAATATCTAATAAGTTTTAGCTAATCTCAATTAAATTTAACTAATATTTAAATTGTTGCTTTCAAAATCACGATATCTCAGTTAATTTAATTTATATTTTATAATTATTTTCTTGGTGGAACCATTTCTTCACAAGTTGAGACTCGTAGTTCACATACATGAGTGTAAATTAACGAGTTCGGATATATTAATGTACTTCGTAAAAAATAAAAATAAAAAAAAAATATTCAACCAGGAACTATGTTTTTTTTTTATTAGAACAAACTTCTCACTTTTTACTTCTCCCTATTTGAGCTCAATTTTAATGTATTTTGTAATAATAATTTTTTTTTTAAAAATGTGTGGTTCAAATAGTAGAAGGAAAAGATTTGAATTTATATTACCGCATAGTAAACACTGACGGAGTTCTTTGAAGTTTCAACTTTCCATACCATACCTAACAATCAAATTCAAGGGTTTAACAAACTTATAAGGCCATGAATGGACATATATCCACGTTCTGTGTTCATTAATGTTTTTCATATAGCCACATGTTTAGTACTGAGTATTGAATGAAGATGACAACAAATGGTCCCACATAATAAAGCTAGTCATAAATTATAATGAGAGCAGAAATGCTACAAAAACAAGGTTAAAAATCGGGAGGACACATGTCGAAACATGAATTAACAGCTAAAATAAAAAAATAATATTAAAAAAGCCAAATGCTGCCAACTCACTCCGTACACATTTTCCCTGAATTTAACCATGTTCAACAATCAGTTTTCTAATAAGAACTACCGGTGAGAGTCTTCAAAATTGGGGTTCGATCTTTTATTTTTTTAATAAGAACCACAAGATTTGTCTCAATCCAATAAAATAACTCCACGAGTACAAGATCACGCTATTACTCAGTAAAAAAATACCTGTGGTCGCTTGTGCATGTCAATTCATGTCCAGTTGTCATGAAAATTCCGGTATAAAAGTTGGATCAAACATTACCAATTGGCATCTCCCTTTTGGATTCTTAGCATCTATATCAGATACTTTCTTCAAATCTTATCATAAGGCCCATATTTCATCTGTCAAATCTATAAAACACCCCAGTTTGTATTCAGTTTCTAGGGAGAGAAAATAACGATATAGAAAGAGAGATGAATGCTTTGGATTCTCCGCTTGAAGCTCTAGCTTTTAGTTATTTGAGCTATGGAATTTTGACGGTGGTAAACAGTATATGGCCGTTGGTTGCCATTTTAACGGCCGCCCTTAGCTTTTGGAAGATCAGGGCTTTATCATCTTCAAAATTGGTTCGACGTGGCAAAAGCCCAGATGGAGCGTCGACTTCATTATCGCCGGTGGATGATGTAGTGGAGTCGGCGGCGGCTGAGCCACCTTCGATTTCCACTCGATTTAATACTGAGCATTTATCGGGTTCCAATACCAGGTTTTTGGAGAGACAAGGTAGTACGAAAGTGAAATTTACTTTGTATTATGATAAGGATGAGATTAGGACGGAAAATGGTGGTGATAACGGTGGCCGAAACTGTGGTGAATCGACGGGTAATGAGGAGTTGGGGCAGTGTCGTGATGATTGGGAGAGGATGATGGTGATGAAAATGGGAGATATAGGGTGGTACCAGTACCAGGACTTAACGGTTCTTGATGGCAGCGTTGTTAGATTTTGGGACAGTCGATGGCCGAGAAACGCCGCCGCAGTTGGTGGCTTTAAGTGGTAGTTTTATTGTATTCCGTAGGTTGTAGTACGAGAAAAATAATTTTTTAGACTTTAATCGAAAAATTGTAAATATATTTATATTGTGGCAAATGCTGAATCCAGTTTTGCTCTCCTGTTTCTCTCTCATATACACTCACACGATGACTACACCGCCGCAGCAGAGACATACTGTAGGGATGTCAAATGGGCCGAGCCGACTCGCGGCTCGCCAATTCGGCTCGTCAAAGCTCGGCTCGTGGGCTGTTCGGGCTCGTCAAATGACGAGCCCGAGCTCGAGTCGAGCGGGAGGTCGATTCCAACGAGCGAGCCCGCTCAGCTCGTCGAGCTCGACCAGCGGCTCATGGGTCGAGCCCACGAGCCAGCTCGTCCAAAAAAATAGGAAAAATTGAAATTTTATCAATAAAAATTGAAAAATTTGCAAAAAAAAAAAATTCACGAGCTCGCTAGCCGCTCGTGGGCTTGGCCCGGCCCACGAGCTCGTGGTTAGTGAGTACACGAGCTCGTGGGCCGAGCCGAGCCCGCCCACGAGCAACGAGCCGAGCCCGAGCTCGTGGGTTAACGAGCTGAGCCGGCTCGACTCGACCTACTGTCATCCCTACGTGTCAACTAACCAAAAAATGGATGGTTTCCATCCATATGGAGCTCGTGGGCCGAGCCGAGCTCGTCCACAAGCAACGAGCCGAGCCAGAGCCGGCTCGGCTCGGCCCACTGCCACCCCTAGACATACATAAACCTGTTGATGGCTTGTTTTCCTTTTTCCTTCGATATTTGATTTTTTTCTTGGATGCACCTATTTTCATCCATGACCATCATATATTCATCCACTTTTTAAAATTTTTATATATTAACATTTTTAACTTTATATAAATTTGAATAATATTAAATAAGTTCTATCACTTCAAATTCATATATTTACCTACAACTAGACTAGAATCAAAATTATCAAAGGGAGTCTCCCACTTCCATGGGGACAATCAACAAGGATAATCTAAAAGCATTAAAGTATAGAATTTATTGTCTATCATTTTATTTGTTATTTTAGGTGAAATTTCAATAGTACAAACATTCAAGCAATTAAATAAGGATTATGCTACATTTACAATTTTTTTATAGAATCATTTACTAATTGCTCACAATATGAGGTGGGAACTATGAGCCAATATTTTTTAAATTCACGTGGGACCGTTTGTTTTTTATTGTACATAACTCATTTTGTACACATTTGTTTGTACATATATATTTATCCATTAAATAAAGATGGAATCCGTGCAACTAAGAATGGGTTATTATCGGAAATGAGGTCATTCAAATACCATGATTAGTAGCATTTGGAGTTTGATATGGGATCTACTCGATTGTGGATTTTGGATTTTCAATATAAATTTTCTTGATTGAAAAAAAGAGGTGGGAACAAATAAAGAAAGAGTAAACCTCCTCTACCAGGCTTGTAAGAGGCTCTCACCTTAGTGGATCCCCCATTGTTAAAAAAATACCCTCAAAATACCCACCCACCTCCCAAATGTGAGATGAAGTGCTCTACCAGGCCGCGGCTCATAAAGAAATGAATATATTACTTTTTAATGAGATATTTGAGTAATTAAAACAAGGTTGAAGCACTGAGGATGAATTTAGTTATTTTTAAAATTATAATATGGATAGTTTTAAAGAGGGATGAATATATAAAAGTACTGTAGATGTATAATGTTTAAATAAATGAATTTAATAAGGTTAATATTAGAATAAATGTGGATGAATATAATACTTTTTATAAAATTTAAAATTTTAATATGAATGAACTTAGAATGGGATAGATATATAAAACTTGTGGATGGAAATGGTGGTACCCTTTTTCTTTACTTTATCAATTTTTTGGTTAACTGTTGGAAGAAAATGATTGTGCAATATAAAATATATAAAAGATTATAAGATTGCCCCTCATAGGGTTATCGAGTTGGTAGAATAGGTGAGCACAGAGACCTTTGGTTACGAGTACGATTCCCCCTATTAACACTTTCTCGATCGAGCATGTCACACATGATTTGCCTAGTGCGGTTTACTTAACTAGTGTAGTTTGCAAGTTATTGCGTCAATCCGAGGGTTTACCCAGTGCACACTCGAATGATAGGGACTGGGAGTTCCCCCTCATTAAAAAAAAAATATATATATATATATATATATATATATATTAAATGGGAGATGAATTCTATGAATCGAGTTAGGCAAGCTAGCACTATGGAGAAAGTGACCATTTGAAGTGCCCCGTGATTTATTTAGTATCAGTCATATAATGTCATAAAGTAATTTGAATTCATATTATGAGCTTTTCATTTCTTGTCGCGACATTGAAGTTTTAACTCTTTTGATAATTAGGTCGGACCTCTCCAGCTTGATTCGCCATTACTTGAAATCTAAACACCTTTCCATCTTTTTTAATTACTAAATAGGGATTTTCTTGCAAGTGTGATAATGATATATTTAAGGCTTGTTTGGTAAATATTAATGTAAAAATGAGAATGAAAAATATATTACGGGTCCCACATAAGAAATAGAAAGTCAAATATGATGGCTTGATGTGATGGATAACGATCATATTTTTCATTTTAATGGGCAAATAATGGGAAACAAACGGGGGCTTAGTATTATGCCCCCGTTTGGCCCCCATTAATTTTCATTTCATTACATTCCATTTTTTTCTCACCTGTTTTCAAACACACAATCTTGCATAAAATAATATTACACGTAAATTGAAAACTTTTCGTTCTTTTTCAACCACTCATTTTTCAAAAAAACCTATTCCATAATTTCCAAAGAAATGGGGGCCAAACGGGGGTTATAATTCCTTATCATACAAGATAGTAAATAATAATAGGCACAGCTAAAAAATTATGCTATGTTTGTTAGAAAAATGGTAATTTGTTTTTTTATGAAAGAAAATACAATAAATATTGTTGATCCCAAAAAGTATGTCAACAGATGCCGGTCCCACCCGCGCTTGCGTGAGCAAATGTCCAACACGCTAAGACACGTGGACGGTCTAAAACGAGCGGTTCAAAGGGCGTGGGAGTAGCCCAAGGACGCGGGACGGTGACGTTCGGAATCCGACGGGTTATTCGTAATCCGATTGTACAATAATTACCAACCGGTGTTCATAAATGTATATGTAAATGTGTATAAACTTGATTTGTGTATTGCAAATGAACTGAGAGAGAGTTGAGTAAATGTAGTTCTTTGTATTGATTCTTACATTAGTCTTTTGATATTACACAATGAAGTATTTATAGTAGTACATATGAAATGGGAGCCCTTGGATGAAGTGGCACGTGGCCTCATCTCTTTAGTTCAAACATCTTTTCCTAGGTATGGGGCTTGACTTGCTAGCTTACGGCACATTCATTGCATGTGCGGGGCCTCCATGCTAGTGACAAGACTTAACCTTTATGCTTATGACAAACGTTCCATCAATCATTCGAATAAGATCTGTGCAGGCGATCTCTTGGGAGAATGACCATGGAGGATGTTTCTTTGTGGTTCAGAGGCTCGCGC
The DNA here is from genome assembly GCF_002742605.1 of Olea europaea var. sylvestris. Taxonomy (NCBI): domain Eukaryota; kingdom Viridiplantae; phylum Streptophyta; class Magnoliopsida; order Lamiales; family Oleaceae; genus Olea; species Olea europaea. The sequence goes on along the minus strand of NC_036247.1, from coordinate 30,013,687 downwards.
ATCAGCTTCGGGGCTTCGGCCATTTGCCATGATACTTCCACTTCAGAGCCTCAGCTGCTCTCAACAGGTTCCTGCAGCCTGGCTTTGGTTAGTAGGCCTCGGACAAAAAGGAGCCTCAGCAGATGGACTTCGGCTCGAAGCAGTTCGGATGTAGCCCACCTTGGCATTGTGTGTCACCTCGGCAAGAATGCCACGTGGATCGCCATGAGTGGGCCATCGTCCAGGTAGGTTGGCCAGGTGTGACAACACGCAACAATAGTCCCCCAAGTCCAAATATATTCATTTATGTAATGCGTGGACTTTAATGGAGTAAAAATTGAAAGAATTTTTGAACCCCAAATAATAGTCCCCCAAGTCCAAGTATGGATATTTATGTCATGGTTGGAGTTAGAGAAGTGTTGCTGTGGGTGAGCGATGAAGTAGGCGAGGTGTTGAACTTTTGAAGAGCAAGCTGAAGTGGTTGAGGAACCGAACCTGCGAGGCTTGTTGCTGAATGAAGAGGAGGGAAGCCTAGGTGGTTGAGGAACCGAACCTGTAAGGCTTGTTGCTGAACGAAGAGAAGGGGAGCCTAGGTGATCAAGGAACCGAACCTTTGAGGCTTGTTGCTGAACGAAGAGGAGGGGAGCTGAGGTGGTCTAGGAACCGAACCTGCGAGGTTTGTTGCTGAACGAAGAGGAGGGTAGCCGAGGTGGTTGAGGAACCGAACCTGCGAGGCTTGTTGCTGAACGAAGAGGAGGGGAGCCGAGGTGGTTGAGAAACCGAACCTGCGAGACTTGTTGAATGAAGAGAAAGAAGCTGAGTTCCAATGGTAATGATTGTGCCTTGATAGCTGAGCCAATGATTTGATGTCTTGTGCTTATTTTCGAGGAAAAGTGGCTGAACCGTTACGACTTCCAAGGCGCCTGCTGTCGTCGTATTAAAAACGCAATTATGAGGACGGCTGGCGCTTCTAGAAGCAGACGTGCTAGAAGAGGTGCGTGGGAGGCACGCATGAATCTGAGGCGCAGAATTGAAAAACCCTTTGAATTCAACGCATCGGATTGGATCTGAAATTGAGGGCTCAGATTGAGTGAGATTTGATATAACGGCCGGGGTTCGTTCTGGACCTCTATAAAAGGTGAGGAAATCCCATTTTTCAGGATTTTCGAACACTTGAATTCTGATATTCTCTTAAATCCTCAAAATTTTTCGGCGTCGAGGTTGACTGTAATTTCAATTTTCGGCCAATCTCCATTTGTGTCGAATTCCCTTAAGTATTTTTCGCATCTTACTGTCTTTTTACTGAAAAAATGGAGTCCACTTCGGGTAGGGAACTAGTGATAGTGGCGTCTTTAGGCCATGGGGTTTGTCAGATGGGGGAGTCCGAGGTGGATAGGTATGCCATGATCGAGGACCCTGTAGATTATACCCAGGAGTGGGAGGCATCTAAGGTACCTTCGAACATGACGGAGAAGAGGTTGGGGGAACTTAGGGAGAGGTATAGTGTACCCCACTCCATAGAAATGTTAGTCCCTGAGCCGAACGAGCGGGCTTGCTATCCGAGGCCCGACTGCGTAGCCGTCAGTGAATACCTGTTCAAGGCAGGTATGCGTCTACCTCTGCACCCCTTCTTCAGGGCAGTGCTTAGAAACTTTATGTTGTCGCCGACCCAGGTTTTGCCGAATGGGTGGAGCCAGTTGGTCGGCTCATACTTCCTGTGGAAGGAAGTGTCACTTGGGGAGGACATGCCTCTCCATGTATTTATGACCCTGTTCCAGCCTCGGGTGATTGGGAAGGAGTCTAAGGGTGGTACTACCTCACGCCTTGGGGGGTTCACGCACCTTTTGTGGTGGGACTTCCTTCCTCTATCAAGGGGTGGAAGGAGTCTTGGTTCTGGGTGCGAGGTAAGTGGCAAGCAGTGGAGGGGGACAAAGCCCTTACTTGCACCGTGCCAACCCAGTACTACGAAGCTCGTGAGTCTCCCAAATCCTATTTGTTTTCTGAAGCTAAGGTTTGAGTTTGTCTAACTGTTGGGACTTCCTTTGCAGATAGTAGTACGAGGTTCGAGCTCAACCGCGAGGAGTTCGAGGTAATAAAAGACATCTACAGGAGGCCTCTGAAGCTTCGACACTTCGACCATTTGATTGACAGGAGTCGTTATTTTCTGGACTTTGAGCTGATGGCATCCAGAGGTGCGAAGCTCCCACAGTCCTTGAATTTTCTTGTCCTTTTGTTCTGATACTGGTGCTGACCTAGTGTATTGTGCAGATAAATTCAAGAAGAGGGAATACCCAGCTCCAGATATGGCTTCCATTCTGAAGGCCACTTCTACTGTGAAGGCGAGGCCTCTGAAGCCGGGCTCAAGTGGGGCGAAGGAAGTCCGAGGCAGGGTTGAACGCCTGTCCAAGGACTGTATTCCACGGGCCTCGGATGAGGCAACACCTCAGAGGCAGGAGAAGCCGAAGGAGCCTCGGGAGAAGGAGAAGGTTACTGAGGAGCCAAAAAGGAGGAAGCTGGTGCATATCTCCAGCTCGGCCAAGAAATTTGGGACCTCTGTGTCCCATGAGGCAAAGCAAACTGGCGAGCCAAAGTTGCTTGCAGCCGCCTCAAAGGCCATCAAAATTGAGATAGTTAGAGAGGCAGAGGCCAGAGCGAATGCTGCGAGGCGCGTTTCGGAGGCTACCGAGGAGGAGGCTGCGAAGCAAAAGTCGGTTCGTGAGAAGGGGAAGTCTCCGAGCTTCTTAGCTGGGAGGGAGGAGGCACTAGCCCCCGCCTTGGTGGAGGCTCTCCCTGAAGAGATCCGAAGTGCCACTTAGAACTTCTACAAGTTCTTGACAGAGAGGTGGCAGTTGCACGCCTCCGCTTGCGATGCCACTGATCTGACAAGGGCATTAGTGAGCTAGAGCGTCAGGACTTTTGACCTCGCGCTTGAATGCAGGGAGGCCCTTAGTGAATTTCAAACAAGGACCCAGGCCTCGGAGGTGAAGATGGCCTCCCTCGCAGAGGAGTCGAAAGCTACTAAGGCCGAGGCTGAGGAAGCCAAAGCCCAAAAAGTTGAAGAATTGGTGAAGCTTGAGTCTGCACTGGCACAGATCGAGGCCTTAAAAAAGGAAGTATACGAGTCACAGTGCGAGGTGGCCTCCTTAACGAAGAAGGTGGAGGTCTCCAATGAGCACCAAAAGGTGACTGCTGAAGCCCTAGAGAAGGCAAACCTCTCCTTGACAGGTGCTCAGGACGTTTATAAGTATCTGGAGGGCCAAATAAAGTGGTACGTGGACGACGCTTCTTATGCAAGGGAAGAGGCCCGAACTGCAGGGGAAAAGGCGGTGAAGGAGTACATCGCCAACTTCCATACAACCGAGGAATATAAGAGCTTCAGTGCATACTGGAGGAACTTCGCCTGTGCCGAGGTGATGGAGCCGGCGGAGGAGCTACATCCCAACTTAGATCTGACTCAACTCAGGTCTGAATTTGTGGATGAGGTTCCTCAGACCCCAGCTGAGAAGGTGCAAGGTGATGAGGCAGCAGATGCCAAAGCCCCAAGTGCTGAGGCAGGTGAAGCAACTGCTGATGCCCAAGTTGCCAAAGCGCCAAGTGCTGAGACGCCTCCGCCATCTAGCCAGGCTTAGACTAGATTTTCCTTTTTAGTACTTTGAATGTAATGGCCAGAGGCCCTCCTTTGTAATCCCTTTTGAATATTAATATAATGTTTTTCTTCATTCATTGTTGTTCTTTATCCAAGTTTTTGTGCCTCGTTAAACAAGCGAACTGGAAGTTGATAAGAGCACGAACTAAATAACTTTAACTTGGTACCTTGACTTTAATCTGTCAACTGTATGAGCCTCGGACTTAAGCAAATGAACATAACTTAAAGAGATGAACTGTGTGAGCCTCGGACTTAAGCAAATGAACATAACTTAAGGAGATAAACTGTGTCAGCCTCGGACTTAAGCAAATGAACATAACTTAAAAAGATGAACTGTGTGAGCCTCGGACTTAAGCAAATGAACATAACTTAAGGAGATGAACTGTGTGAGCCTCGGACTTAAGCAAATGAACATAACTTAAAGAGATGAACTGTGTGAGCCTCGAGCTATGGCGTTGGTGGCTTCTCTCCTTTGCGTTCAGCGGAGGCACGTGCTAGCGCCTCGGATTTCGAGCGAGGTGGCCCAGAGGTGGGTCCCATGCCTCTCATCCGAGGCTGCGACGCATCCCAGACATGGTGGATGGTGCAGCCATGTTGGGGCTTCTCCCTTTGGCGTTCAGCAGGGCCAAAGGGAGGCATGTACTAGCGCCTCAGAGTTCAAGCGAGGTGGCCCAGTGGTGGGTCCCATGCCTCTCATCCGAGGTGGCGACGTATCCTAGACATGGTGGATGGTGCAGCCATGTTGAGGCTTCTCCCCTTGGCGTTCAGCAGGGCCAAAGGGAGGCATGTGCTAGCGCCTCGGAGTTCAAGCGAGGTGGCCCAGAGGTGGGTTACGAGCCTCTCCTCCGAGGTGACGACGCATCCCAGACATGGTGGATAGTGCAGCCATGTTCAGGCTTCTCCCCTTGGCGTTCAGCAAGGCCAAAGGGTGGCATGTGCTAGAGCCTTGGAGTTCAAGCGAGGTGGCCCAGAGGTGGGTCACGAGCCTCTCCTTCGAGGTGAAGTCGCAGTACAACACGCTGATTTAACCAATGAATTTTATTGAACCATAGAAATATTACAAAGGTTGGGGAATGTCATCCAGCATGTTGGTACAATTTATTGATAATAGATCCTGAGATGCTCAATGTTCTATGGACGGGGTTGTGCCTTGCCATCCATGTCTTCAATCCAGTAGGTGCCAGGTCGAACTTCCTCTCTGATCTTGTATGGGCCTTCCCAATTCGGGCCTAGATAACCGGAACCAGGTTCTTTTGAAGATAGGAAGACCCTTCTGAGTACAAGGTCGTTAATTCAGAATGACTTTTTCTTGACTTTGGAGTTGAAGTACTTTGTCATTTTTCTTTGATAGGTGTCAAGCTTCAGCTGGGAGTCGTCTCTTCTCTCTTCAATGAAATCGAAGTCGAGCCTCTGAAGCTCGCCGTTAGTTACTTCGCTGAAGTGCAGACATCGTGGAGATGGAAGTCCGACCTCCACGAGACTCATCGCCTCAGTCCCAAATGCCATGAGAAAAGGGGTCTCCCCGATTGGGGTCCTCGTGGTGGTTCGGATCGCCCAAAGTACTTGGGGCAGCTCATCAACCCAAGCTCCTTTGGATACGTCAAGCTTCCTTTTTAGGACGTGTTTGATGGTCTTGTTTACGGCTTCCACTTGGCCATTTGCTTGAGGGTGGTGAGGTGTGGAGAAGTGCTTCTTTATGCCAAGCTCCTCACATAGTTGTCTGACCCTTTTGTTGTCAAACTGTCTACCATTGTCTGAGACGATCGAGTAGGGAATTCCGAACCGGGAAATAATATTTTTCCATAGGAACTTGGAAGTTTTAGCTTCTATGATTTTTGCCAGTGGTTAAGTTTCGACCCACTTTGTGAAGTAATCAATGGCCACTATTGCGAAACTTGCACCTCCTCTACCCTTAGGTAGGGGACCTATGAGGTTCACGCCCTATTTTGAGAAAGGCCAGGGGCTGGAGACTACAGTCAAGTCCTGTGATGGTTGTCTTTGCACGGGAGAGAATCATTGGCATTTATCGCATTTTCGTGCGAATTCGAGGGCGTCCCGTTTCAGGGTAGGCCAGTAGTACTCTTACCTCAGTATTTTTTGTGCCAGAGATAGGCCTCCGGAGTGGTTTCCGCACACTCCCTCGTAGATTTCTCTTAGTATGTAAGTAGCCTCTTCTCCTCCGACGCATCGTAGGAGTGGAGAGGAGAAGCTTCTCTTGTAGAGAATGTCATCAATGAAGAGGAAGTGGGCCGACCTCCTCCTTAGCTTATAAGCCTCATTCTTGTTGGGGGTAGCACCTGGTCCTTCAGATATACTATGATCGGTTGCATCCAGGTGGGAGTTCTCGCGACCCACATGACATTAAGGGCCTCGGTAGAAGGCAGGAGGAGGTACTCAATAGGCACTACTGTGAGTAGCTCTGAGTCTTTGCTACTAGCAAACTTTTAGAGTGCATCCGCATGTGTGTTTTCGATGTGGGAAATCTGGATTAACTCGAACTTTTCAAAGGACGGGATGAGGTTCGTCACCGTTTTCAGATAGGAAGCCATCGTTTTATCTTTGGCTGAGAAGTTACCATTGACCTGGCTAACAACTAGCTGGGAGTCACTACTAATGAGTAGCCTCTTTACTTGCATTTCCTTGGCCAGTCTGAGGCCCGCAAGGAGTGCCTCATACTCCGCTACATTATTGGTAGCTTTGAATCCGAACCTCACCACCGAGGTGAGCTTGTGACCCTCGAGGCTGATGAAGACAATACCGGTGCCTGAGCCGACCTCCCCAGCTGAACCATCGACGAAGAGGCTCCACGTGGGGGGCTCAATGGGTTCCATAATTGCATCCACCTCGAGTAGGATGGCGAATTCAGTCACAAAGTCAGCTAAGGCTTGCCCCTTGATGGCCACCCTAGCCTTGAACACGAGGTCGAATTCACTTAATTTCACTGCCCATTTCAATAGTCTTCCTGAGGCATCGGGCTTTTGGAGTCCCTGCCTTAGGGGAAAATTTGTAAGTACATGGATGGTATGAGCTTGGAAGTAGGGTCTTAATTTTCTGGAGGCCGTGATTAAGGCCAGAGCGAGCTTCTCTATATCGGGGTAACGGGTTTTTGGCGATAGGAGCGCTTTACTCGTATAGTAGACGGGGAGTTGGGTGAACCCTTCTTCTCGAATCAAAATCGAACTGATGGCCTCATTGGAGACGGCCAGATGTAATTGCAAGATATCACCGGGCTTTGGCTTGGAGAGGAGGAAGGCCTATCCCAGGTGCCTTTTCAGGCCTTGGAAGGCCTCTTCACATTCCTCAGTCCATTGGAATTTCTTCCCAGCCTTGAGCACTTTGAAAAATGGGAGGCACTTGTCAGTTGCTTTGGAGACGAAGCGACTAAGTGCTGCCACTCGTCCAATTAAGCTTTGCACTTCCTTTGGCTTTTGAGGGGACCTCATCTGGCACAAAGCCTCAATCTTCTCGGGATTGGCCTCGATTCCTCGTTGGTTGACCATGTACCCCAAGAACTTGCTAGAAGCCACCCCAAAGGCACATTTAACTGGGTTGAGCCTCATCCTGTACCTTCTGAGGATTTGGAAGGTATCGTTGAGGTGCGCTATGTGGTCCTCTACTTCTAAACTCTTCACCAGCATGTCATCCTCGTAGACCTCCATTGTCTTGCCAATGAGGTCCATAAACATTTTGTTCACGAGTCTTTTGTAGGTTGTTCCGGCATTTTTCAACCCGAAGGGCATCATTCTATAGCAATAGAGACCTCGGTCCGTGATGAAAGAGGTGTGCTCTTCATCGGCCGTATGCATGGGGATTTGATTGTAGCCGGAGTACGCATCCATGAAGCTCAACAACTCGTGTCCGACCGTGGAGTCTACCAATTGGTCAATCATTGGGAGCGGAAAGCTGTCTTTCGGGCAAGCTCTATTGAGGTTGGTAAAGTTAATGCATACCCTCCATTTGCCATTGTGTTTCTTAACCAGGACTAGGTTGGAAACCCACCTCGGATAGGTGGCCTCCTTGATGAAGCCATTTTGGATGAGTTTCTGAACCTCTTCCTTCATGGCCTCATACCTCTCAGGGTTGAGGGCTCTCCTTTTTTGTCTATGCGGGGCAACCTTAGGATCAATTTTCAAGTGGTGGCAGCTGACCTTGGGGCCAATGCCCACCATGTCCTCATGCCTCCAAGCAAAGATGTCAAGGTTATTGCCCAGGAAGTCCTTAATCTTTTCTCTTAAAATGTCAGATAGGCCTTTGCCTACTTTCAGCACCTTGGAAGGGTCTCGGGGGTCGACCGAGAAGCTCTCAAGTTCCTCTACAGGGGATGCTTGAGGCTCATGTTCCATTATGCGAGGGTCAGTCTCGTCAATAATCAGCACCTCAGGATTAAGCGGCGCGTCAATCTTATCGACATCTTCTTGTTCAGTGGGAGCGTCACCTGGGACATCCGCCATGACCACATCAGCCATGATCACGTGGACGTCCCGGGGCTCTACCTTCTTAATGGAGCTTAGATAGCACTCTCTTGAGCCTCTCTGGTCGCCTTTCACCGTTACCACCTCATTTTCTGTCGGGAATTTCATGCATAGGTGGTGGATGGAAGTGACTGCTCCTAATTCCTTTAGGGCTGGTCTACCCAAGACTCCGTGGTAAGCCAACCGGCTGTCAACTATAAGAAATTCCATGAAATTCATCGTAGTTTGAGGAGACTCTCCGATTTCCACTGCCAGCGTTATCTTCCCCCTCGGAGTGATGCTATCTCCAGTAAATCCTCACAATGGAATGGTGGTGGGTGTCAACTGATGGTCCAATATCATTTTGTCAAAGGCGGACCCAAACAGGATGTTGACGGGGCTGCCGTTGTCGACTAGCATTCGTTTGAGTCCATTCCGGGCTATGACAGCCCTCACCACAAGCGCATCGCAATGGGGGTAATGAACTCTTTTGGCGTCTTCCTGGGTGAAGACAATGGGTGGTACTTGGTTTCTTCGGGAGCTATTGTCCACAATGTAACTCGTCAAAGGGGGGTGTTTAGCCTCCCAAGCATAATTTCTTTTGACGTTTCGTGTTTCGCCACCAACATAAGGGCCTCCAAATATGGTATCCACCTCGTGGATAGGGGCCTCATCTTGAGCGTACCGATTTCTTCTGTGATTGCGCCCTTCCCTGGGCCTCTCTGCATCATGCTCCCTTCGTCGTGGGGATTCATCCCTTTGACGGGGAGCGGCCTCCTCACGCACACATTAGTTGTCGTGCCTGGGCAGGGACCTGTTCGCCTGGGGCGAATTATGTCTGTCTCTAGCGGGTTCCTGCCGGGAGCGATGTGCATAGTCTCTGCAATCCTCGGCGTTATACCCGTAGGACCTGTGGTGCAAACAGTATCCTGGGAGGTTCGGATTGGACCTATTTCTAGGTGCAAAGCTTCGGCCTCGGCCTTTCCCTCTGCGGGGTCCCCGCTGAGCCTCCATCTGATGTGGGTCAGCGATTAGGTTGACAACCTCATATGCCAAGGTAGGAACCGCGTTCAGAGTTGTGGTGGCCAGTGCTTGTCCAGAGTTCTCATTTCTGGTCTGGTTCATCTGGTAGTCCATGAGGTGGGAGGTTGGACCCCTACCTCGCTGCCTTTGAGGAGGTAGGAGGCCTCTGTTTGCCCTGTTCTTATGCTCAATTAATTCCTCATTGATTATCCCCCTTCTCATCATCTCTAGTAGGGCTTCATAGGTGGTGGGGTCTTGATTCTGCACATCCCTCCAGAATAGGGTATTCATGTTCAGGCCTCCTCTCAATGCAGATAGTGCGTCTCTGTCGGTGAAGCGTGAAAGGAAGCTCTTTAGGGACTCCCCATGTGCCTGTCTCATGTCTTGGAGACGCTGGCTAGGGGCCTCTCCTTCCTTGCTCACTGCAAATCGCTTCAAGAATGTTATCTTGAACTCGGGCCAGCTTCGGATGCTCCCAGGTGGCAACCTACTATACCAGATTTCAACGGCTCCACTGAGGGTTAAGTGGAAAGCCCTGCACTTCACGGCTGGGGTGGCACCCCTCAGGCTCATGTGAGTTTTGTAAGCGTTGAGGTGCTTCTCCGGGTCGCCTCTCCCGTCATACTTTGGTATTTTTGGCATGACACAGTGGCTCAGGACCTGGGCATTCCTTAGTTTTCTTGAGAATGGCAGGTTCTCATCATCATCATCCAAGTCACAGGACCTCTGTTGCTCATCAGAATCGTAGTCATTAGCCTCGTACCTTGGTTGTTGGTGAGAGGGTCTAGGCCGGTTCCTAGCCTCTTCCTCCCTCCTTTGCGGGGCATTTTCATGCCTTCTCTCCGGCTGCTAGGACATTGGAGGTGGAGGCTGTGGCCTCGTCCGAGGCTGCTGAGCCTGCTGTTGACTGAGCCTCGGTTTGGCGGGGCTGATTCTGTCAAAAACACTGCCAGCTCTTCTATGTCTTGGATCTTGCTCATATGGAGGTGGAAAATCATTGTGGCTCATTTGGGCCTCGATGGGTAGACCAGAAGCATAGTTGGAGGAAATGTCAACTCCCACTTCCCTCTCAAATGGGCTTCCACCTCGGCCATAGTCTGGTGAGGCAGCCCTATGACTCTGAACCTCGTCCTCTTACTGATAGTGCCTGTGGGGGGGTGTATGGAGGAATGGGGAAGCCTCCCTGGCCTTGCATTTGGGCCATGAGCTCCCTCATGGCTAAGTTTTGGTTGGCAATATCCCTCATGTTGGCTACCATGGTAGCCATTTCTCTTGACAGTCGTGCTGTCGCACGCATTCCACCTTTCCTTTGGTGGTGGTGGAGCCTCGGCCAAGCTGCTGGGGCAGCAGGCTGGGGAGGCACATTCGTGCTTTCTCTTACCCTCCTGGGGGGGTATCTTCTTTAGAACTCATATTTCTTTTATCAAACTCAGATTTGTCCAAGTGATAGGGGTTCCTCCTGTTCTTTTTCGAGAACAAATCATTTTTCAAGAGGGGTTGCCCAAATGCTTTTCAGTAAGCTTTTACCACAATGTTGCTCGTGGTTATGGTATGGTTTCCCACAGACGGCGCCAATCTGTTGACCCCATAAAGTGCGTCAACAGATGTCGGTCCCACCCGCTCTTACGTGGGCGAATGTCCAAGACCCCAAAAAGTGCGCCAACAGATGTCAGTTCCACCCGCACTTGCGTGGATGAATGTCCAACACGCTAAGACACGTGGACGGTTTAAAACAAGCGGTTCAAAGGGCGTGGGAGTAGCCCAACGACGCGGGACGGTGACGTTCGGAATCCGACGGGTTGTTCGTAATCCGATTGTACAATAATTACCAACCGGTGTTCTTAAATGTATATGTAAATGTGTATAAACTTGGTTTGTGTATTGCAAATGAACTGAGAGAGAGTTGAGTAAATGTAGTTCTTTGTATTGATTCTTGCATTAGTCTTTTGATATTACACAATGAAGTATTTATAGTAGTACATATGAAATGGGAGCCCTTGGATGAAGTGGCACGTGACCTCATCTCTTTAGTTCAAACATCTTTTCCTAGGTATGGGGCTTGACTTGCTAGCTTACGGCACATTTATTGCATGTGCGGGGCCTCCATGCTAGTGACAAGACTTAACCTTTATGCTTATGACAAACGTTCCATCAATCATTCGAATAAGATCTGTGCAGGCGATCTCTTGGGAGAAGTGACCATGGAGGATGTTTCTTTGTGGTCCAGAGGCTCGCGCATCAGTTTCGGGGTTTCAGCCATTTGTCATGACACTTCCACTTGAGGGCCTCAGCTGCTCTCAACAGGTTCCTGCAGCCTGGCTTCAGTTAGTAGGCCTCGGACAAAAAGGAGCCTCGACAGATGGACTTCGGCTCGAAGCAGTTCGGATGTAGCCCACCTCGACATTGTGTGTCACCTCGGCAAGAATGCCACGTGGATCACCATGAGTGGGCCATCATCCAGGTAGGTTGGCCAGATGTGACAACACGCAACAAATATATTTAATTATATTGTAGATTGATGTAGCTTATGTATGATATATGGGGTGCGGTTGATGGATCGAAGATAAGACTAACCAACTTCAAAGGTTGAAAAACTTTTTTCGACGGGGACAACATAAATAGTCAATTGCTCCATTAATTTTTGTAGATATCACTTCTCTTAAAACTTTCAACAAGAAAATAATTTTATCCCATTAATGATATAAACAATATTACGCTTCAAGTAATTTTTAAGGTTAATACAAGAACACTTCAAATTATTCTCATCTATAGATTTAATACCTTTCCAAATAAAATAAAAATCCATACATGTCATCTATTTTTGTTTGGGGTCAACAGTGGAACTTATAATGAAAATTTTCAAATCAAATTGCTGTATAGGCAATAAATTAATTGCGACCAATAGTGCAATTTTTTATTATTTACCCTTGAAAAGTGAAAACTCCTCTCTCTCAACCCTCCCCACGCACGCCCCAAAATAAAAAATAAAAAAATAGGTAAAAGAATTTCCTTCCTTTCTCCACACACTCTCGATTTCCTTGGCACCTGTTTAACTCTCCATTCTTCCTTATCAGGTAAATTCATTCTCCTTTTAATTTTCATCCTTTTATGTAATTGATTATCTCAATTCGATTATTTTTTTGCTACAATGAGTGGAAATGATGAAATGATATTTCATTAGGAATTAATAAATGAAGCTTAAAAAATATAGTTGTGAGGAAGGCGTTTCATCAATACAGCAATGCATTATTTACTGAAATTTTCAAAATCTGTAAAAAAATTGAAAATTTTCTGCTGTGGAAATGGTGAAAAAATATATTTATATTTTTCTTGACTTCTTTTTCATCTCCCCTTTTTCCGTTTTACTTTAGTCAGAATTTTTTTTTCTGTTTCCATGTTGTTAAGGACTATATTCTGATTTTCCAATTTGCTTTGGGTTGTTCAACAAAAACCTGGGGGAACCATAACTTCATCAACCACCATGATTTTTTGGGAGCTACTATTTGCATTCACAGAACTTATTATATATCCAATTTTAAAAAGAAAATTTTATTATATTTTTTATGCCTCTTTCAACAAGGCTCTAAACATTGTCAAGTAGCAACCGCACAGCAAGAGAACCTAGGTCCGTACTCCGCATCATTCTGTAAATGTGACAATTTGATCGAATCCCATGGGAGAGCCAAGCCCTCATGGATGAGGTGAGATAGGTAGAAGCATCCTAGGAAAGATCTTCATATAAAATCTTGTAACGAGTGGATGATGTAACAACTCACTGAATAGGCGGTCCTATTTAATCAACAAGTCAAGTTTAATCTTACATGTTAGGTCTAGGGTTGCATATGGTCATAACATTAAATGCACTTGAGATTAGGTCTGATTGATTGATGCCCTATGACAGCAGGCCCAAGTTGCTAAGATAAGTCTACATTTCTCTTCATCCAACAGCCCTTGCACATCCTCTTGTACTATAAAAACTCACACTTAACGTCATTTCAAGGTAATGCGAGTTTAGACTCTTAAACTGTAACTTGATCATATCACTGTTTTATTCTTTACTTCCAAAATCGACCATATTCTTACATTGGGGACTCACTTCTAAAACTCTCACACACATATATATCTACTTCTCCAACTGACTTGATCATCAAAGTGTGAGCAGCCAACTCTATCCTTATCGGAAGAAGCCACGTGCAGCTAACGATTTGTCCTAATGTGCAGGAACACGAATTATGTGGACGTGAGAGGTTTTCGGATCTGTTGGCCACCTTAGAGGTACATTTTTTTAGGTCAATAGATTGGCGCCATTTATGAGAAAACGCACTACAACTACAGCACTCTAGTGGTGGAAGCCATTGAAACGAAGTTATCCTACAATCAAGCCTAGAAAAAAGGTCAGAGTTCTTGAAAAAAGAATAGAAGTGCTGAAGGTACATCTCTTCGAATTCCCTATTGATAAGGGAGTTAGGGATTCATTACGAGTTCTAGTCACTACGATTCTCAAGGCAGGAGTCGTAAGTGGAAGATTTCAAGAGAAGAAGTCCTCCGAATGAATGTTAACATCAGTAGTGTCGAGGTACCACTACTGTACGCCTAGCCAGAGAAGTGAGAGAGATGGCCACAAACATGAAGAATATGGCTCAGCAGAATGCTTTCATGCAACAACTACCAATGCAAATTCATGGGCAAGTGGATTATCAGGCACCTCAGCAGGAGGCATTTCAACAGGAAGATGGGAGAAATGACATAAGAGCCCATTCGCAAAGATATAGAAGGGAGTCTAGCCCAATCGAGAGGGAAGTAAAGATGGACACGTCTACGAATTATGTCTCCGCTCGACCCAGTGAAAACTTACCATCATGGATAGGAAACTTCCCCTAGACTATGCCCAAGAACAGGAACCCTAGAGATTCGTCAGTTTCTTTGACAGGATTGGACCATCAAGGCCTCGAAAAGGCCCCAGCCCTTCCTTCCGTTCAAAGACAACGAGAATTCGAGCAAGAACACGAACTTTGGGAGATTCAACAACCTAGATATAGGCAAAAAAGGAGGGACACGACGAACTTGAGGAACCAAGCTGGGACATCACAACAGCCGTACTACCAAGCTAACAAAGGAGAATCAGATAGTCCTTGCAGATCCTTTGAATTGGACGATGACGATGATGATGAAAGTCTCCCATTTTCACAAGAACTGGGGAACACCCATGTTTCAAGCCACTTCGTGCCATCAAAAATACCCAAATATGAAGGAAATGGGAATTTGACGAAGCACCTTAAGAACTACAAGACCCACATGTCCCTTAGGGGAGATTTACCAACACTGAAGTACAGAGCTTTTCACCTCACATTGATAGGGGCTGCTGAGATTTGGTATAACCACATACCGAGGGACAGCATAAGAAGTTCATCGGATCTCAAGAAGGTTTTCTTGAGCTAATAATTGTCTCGAGCAAAGAAAGAGAAGCTGTCATCCAAAGATTGGAAGACATGAGGTAATAGGCAGACGAGGCTTTGAAGAGCTATTTAGCTCAAGTTACGGATAAAATGACCTACTATGAATAGATCACTGAAATGAAGCTCTTTCAACATTGAGGGGAGGCTTCAATATGAACACCCCAGTCAGGAAAGATGTGCAAAAGAAAAACCCTATTACTTATGACGCTTTGGTGGAAATGATGAGGAATGAAATCGTCAACGAAGAGTTGATTGACCATCGCAATCGAATCTCAATGGTTTTTCCAGTCCCTCAGAGATAGAGGTGAGACCCTGTTTTGCATTTGTGAACTGCAATAGACCTATGCTGGGCGCACAATCGCCCTCGCTTCAGGCCAAACCTTAGTAACTGCCACTTTAAGTACGGTAGCCCTCTTTAGCATATGAAAGGTTGGCCACGATATCCAAAGACCATCGAACCAACCAAGATGCAAGAGAATGAGCAATGAGACTAGAAATAGGCCATATTACACTTACCATCGAACTTACGCCATGGTACAAATGAATGTATGTCCAGGTCGTATCATATGGAGTCAACAGGCTCGTATACTGATAGGAGGAACACTCGCCAGGCCCAAAGAAATGTTCGTTAAAATAAACAAAACCTAGATCCTAAGCATAAAGATCTGAGGCATCATCACGGGGACCAATCGCTTGGACAAAGAGAGAATGAAAATAGGGACATGTCTAGAGGTGAGCAGAGGCAAAGAAAAGAACCCCGCCCAAATGCAAAAAATGATCCTATTAGGGAGATTGATACAGTAATCGAAGGCCCACATGTTGGAGGGAAATCAAGAAATGCTCAACACAATAATGCCAAGGATCCCTCCATGACAAGTTATCTGATCCATAACACCTCCCATGGAACCGATGCCATTACTCCCATTGTGATGCTTTAGTGGTACGAGCCATCATAGCAACGAATCATTTGAATTGCATGCTGTGGATAACGGAAGCTCCGTCAACATTCTATTTGGGACAACGTCTTTACTAGAGACAGCGTCGTTCCTAGGATGAGGATTACTTTAGCTATGAAAATGGGAGCACCCTCTTTTATGGTTCATCACTTAATGGAATTTCTCATTGTGGATCACAGGTCTATTTATCATTGAGTGCTGGGGCGACCTGCATTGAAGGAACTCAAGGCTGTCACGCCTATTCACCATATGTGTATGAAGTTCTCCACTAATCAAGGTATCACCACTGTCTTAGGCGATTAGATGGGTTCAAGAAAATGCTACCTCAGCTCTTTGTAAAAGTTTGAACCCAGAAATTTGAATTTGGTTCTAATAGACACGGAAATGCTCGACGCACCTGAAGAGTTCCAATCCTTAAACAAGGAGAAGATGTTGAGATGGTAGATGTCCCTACAAAAGGGGTCATCCCTGAAGAAGGGACCATGGAAGTGACCCTAGTAGAGGAGTTGGAACTCTTTTCGGTAGACTCACTTGATCTAACAAAAGCGTTTCAGATGGGAAAGAAGCTAAACTTGAAGGAAAAGCAAGAGCTCGAGAACTTCATCTTAAAGAACGTGGACGTATTTGCATGGAAACACGGAAATATGGTCAGTATTGCCAAAGTTAGTGGTTACCACCTTAATATCGACCCTAAATTTACCCTCCCATAGGCAAAAGAAAAGGTCTTTGAACCCAAAAAGATACGAAGCGCTAAAAGAGGAGGTGCAGAAGATAGTATCTATCAAGGAAACAGTCTATCCTAAGTGGATATCTAATCCGATTATAGTAAAGAAGCACAATGTAAAATGGAGAGTCTATATAGACTTCTCCAACCTCAACCAAGCATGCCCAAATGATAGCTTCCCACTTCCAAGGACCGACCAACATGTGGATGCTAAGCAGGATACAAATTGTTGAGTTTCATGGATGCAAAGTCTAGATACATTCAGATTCCTATACACCCATCTGATGAGGAGAACACTTCATTCATTCGGGATAGAGGTCTTTACTGCTATAGAGTGATGCCTTTCGATTCAAGTATGCAGAGGCTACCACCTATCAAAGGCTGGTTAACAGGATGTTCGACAACCTCATTGGTGAGACAATGGAGGTGTATGTTGATGGTATGCTGGTGAAAAGCCTCAAAGCTACAAACCATGTTGAGTACCTAAAGGCAGCTTTTGAGGTCTTGAGGATGTATCGAATGAAATTGAACTCGCTAAAGTGTGCATTTGGAATAGCCTTGAGAAAACTTTTGGGCTACATGGTCAACCAGCAAGTTATAAAGGCAAACCTAAATAAAATCAAAGCCCAACTAGACATAAGATCCCTTAGCAAACCTAAAGAAGTACAAAGCTAATAGGTCGACTTACGGCAATGAGCCGGATCATCTCAAAGTCAATCGATAAGTGCCTCTCATTCTTTAAGGTGCTCAAAGGATGAAAGAAATTCTAATGGAACGAAGAGTGCGAGGTGGCTTTCCAAAGGCCAAAGAAGTGCTTGAGACAAGCCTCCTCATCTCGAAACCCAAGGAGATGAGCACTTTTACTATATTTAAATGTATCAACAAAGCCAGTAAGTTCTATGCTTGTAAGAGAAGAGAGTGGCACATAACTGCCCTTTTATCACGTAAGCAAGGCCTTCTCATTCGCAAAGTCACTAAACACGAACTTGGAGAAGCTCGCTTACTCTCTAATGATCACCTCCAGAAAATTGAGGCCCTACTTTCAAGCCCACAGTATACGAGTACTAACCAACCTTCCGCTTAAGCAAGTACTCCAAAAACTTGACATCTCGATGAAGCTAATGAAATGTGTTGTGAAACTAAGCGAGTTCGACATCACTTACAAACCAAGGACTGTGGTGAAGAGGGCAGGCATTGGCCTGGACACAATTTGGTTTGGATATGTTTCAACTTTAACTTGAAATCAAAACCAAATTAATCAAAACCCATTCTGGCTCTTAAACCAAACCAAATCAAATTGGTTTGGTTTGGTTCGGTTCAGTTCGGTCAGTTGATTTCGACTTTTAGTCCAAATGGAATTTTTTTTAAAAACTTATCCTAGTTTTTGTCCCACTTATGAAGACTGTTGACCAACAAATAAAATTAGGTTAATAGAGATAGATTAAAAGAAAATTTAAGAATTTTGTTGCTTTTTTATGTATTATATAATCTGACTGTCTGAGTAAAAAAAATAATAAGTATAATATAATAAGCTTGTAAAAGGAAATTTTTCAGTATCATTACTTTCCATTAACATCATAGATTGGAGGGAATCGATATAGAGTTTATCATATTATGGCTTTTCTTTTGATTTTTCTAAAAAAAAATGATAAACGTGTTAGTGAATTGGGTTGGTTTATTTAAGCAATGGTTTGAGACTTCAAACCATGAACCGAACCACCATAGTTTTGTGTAAAAGAAAATCAAATCAAACAAATTACATGTGTCGGTTCGATTTGATTGATTTGGCCTATTTTTTTGGTGATTTGGCCTATTTTTTGGTTTTTTGCACATGCTTAAGTGTTATATATTACGGTCTTGGCAGTTTTGGCCCAAGGCTACCAAGGCAGTGGCCTTGGGCCTCAGGATGAAATGTGGCCTCAAAAAGTTTTCCAAAGCCCAAAAATAACTATTATGGAATTTCCTCAATTTTCTTACATAGATATTTTATGATAGTGTAAAGAAAATAGGGGCTTTTCTACCAATAATATCTTTCAATTTATTGCTGCTTTTGAATTTATTTTTTTTAAATATAACATATTTTTGATAATAAATAGTAGGCACCATCTTCATACCTCACTGATTTTCATAAAATATTTATATTATACTTCTTGAAAACAAAAATTGATTCTCAATCCAATCAAACGATGAATATCAAAGATATGATATTTCTTATCATGAGAAACTATTCGATTCGGCCATGTTTGATGCTAATATGCTTGTAATATAAATTATGTGTAAGGGTCTCATGATAACTTATTGCCTAGGGCCTAAAAATTTTCAGGATCGGCCCTAATTACGGTTCGGTACATGCACATTTAATATATCGGTTATATTAAATGAACATAATGGTTTACATTAAAAATGATGTGATTAGATATGATTATATCAGAATTTTTTTAACTAAAGACTATTTAACACATTAGGCTTGATAAGATATTAGAAAAATATTATAGAATAAAGCAAATACCTGTCGATTATTAACGGTTCTACTTCCTTTGTATAATGTTCAGCTAAGGAATGTAGAACAGCGTACGGCTCAATGTCCACATGAAATTAATAAATTTTCAGTAATTTAATTAATTTTATTTTTAAAAATTTTCTTCATCTTCAACCGTGGGCTGCTCATGTATGAATTTTTCATTATCAATTTCACAATTATCTAAGATCTCTCTACTGTGGATGTCCACTATTATAACATAATCTTTTACTTTATTAATTAAATAATTTTGAAATTTTTTTTTTTCAGTGATTAATCTGGAGAAGTCTAAAAACAAAATTCTTGCCTTGGGGAGATTTGACTCATTCTGAATTAACGAATTCAGAATAAAGGGGCTCGCTTTGACCGTTAAGAGTCCTTTCATTGATTCCTCCTAAATTACATTGATTTATCCTAAAGATTTCATTTCAATTGGAATTTGGTTATTCACCATGTACGAGGATCCCCGCTAAGCATCCATGTTCGGGGGGGAGTTATTGTCTATCGTCGGCCTCTATGGTTGCACCAATTAACTCGATCAATTTATATTGAATCGGATGATTCATGGAGTTGGACCAAGTGCTATACCATGAAGAGAATGATTTAACCATACAACATAACAATTCATAACCCATTTGCTCTTTTAAACAACTCATCGTGAGAGAACACAAGTACCTTAATTAAAATGAGTATTTTATTTCATAATTTACAACTTATGTCAAGCCAAATTCAATTAAAAGAACCAATCCTTCTTAGCATCAACGATAATTATTACAAAAATTGATCACTTCCAACCAAAAAAAAGAAGGTAAAAAATCCCTCAAAAAAATTAATTGCCTGCACATAATGTAGGGAAGAGGGGGCACTGCAGCACCTTCATGCCCTGCAAGGGCGGACCCACTAAGGGACGAGTGGGGTCGGCCGCCCCCACTAATTTTTCAAAAACCTTCAATTAGACCTTGTTAAATTTAAATTTTCAGATTATTTTTTTTTTCACAATTTATTTTAGCCAATTTTCCATCTCGTCCCCACTGAAGAATGATTCTGGGTCCGCCCCTGATGCCTTGCAACTCACCCATGTCCTGCTCTAATACATGTCGCTTAATGGACCGACTTCTTTCTCATTTCTTTCGAATGATGGGATGAAAAAGGGATCAAATTCCTCAATTATTATTATAAACAGTCACATGTGTAAACATTTTTCTTTCTATGGAATTTACATGCAACTGGCCAGTTGAGCGATGAGCAAATGAAAGCTGTATGGCATAGCGACATTTATGGCCACGCGTAGCAGCTGAGACAGGACCACCCTGCACCAGGAACTTGTGTTCCTGATCTACACAGCAAATTCTCTACAAAATAATAATTTTAAGATTAAAAAAAAAGGAAAATTAGTAATCTGGAGGAATTATTAATATAATGATAAATAAGTAATTTATTGTTTTGTTGACAGATTAATTTGTAATTTAAAATTTTACGTATTTAATCTATTATTTTATATTTTGTTGGACCATGATAAGTGTAGCTATGATTTCTAAACTTGATTATTGACTGTCGTTGAGCGAATATCTACCTAATTTAACGTAAATATATTCGTTGTAGGGGAGAAAATCCTAATTTTGATGCATTTGGAGTGAAGAAAAGCAATTGGAGCTTAAGTAGAATTGATTCAAAGCAATTGAAGATCAATCAGATTGCATTTGATCAATATGAAGCATTAATAGAGCAATTGGAGTAGATTCACAAGTTTCAGAAGCTAGATAAAATATTTGAAAAGTTTTAAGGACATAATTTTAAACTTTTGAAATTTACATTAGATCTGTTACTGATAATTGTTGAAAGATGACGATAAAAATATGCGTTTGTTTGGTAGGAATTTTGATAATTGATTTTTTTACCATTAGAAATAAAGTGGGTCCTATTTGTGAGAGAATAATTCAAAAATGATGGTTGGAATAGTGAAATAACGATCAAAAAATTGATTTTAATTGACTTTTAAGATGTACCAAACAAACTCTATAAGGATTTAAAGATGCTGGACACATTGTCCAAGTAGAAAAGGATTTAAACTGGACAAAAGAAATAATCTAGGACCAAGTTTGTGTATGGGGATAGAGAATCAACATCGAAATCGCAAAGCGGAAGATTACATAGCAACTAGAAAAAATATAACCCCATGCGATCTCAAACCTTTACCCTATGCGATTGATCTTTAAGTCCAATTAAATATTGTCAAGTCATGAAATTGATATTGAGAGCCTGTTTAGAAATGATTTTGAGAATTGATTTTTTGACCGTTAGGAGAAAAGTGGGGTCCATATGTGAGAGAAGAAGTCAAATATAACGACTGAAATAGTGAAATAACGGTCAAAAAATCAATTTTTTGGATCAAAAAATTACTCCCAAACAGGCTTTGAAATTGATTAGAGCCTGTTTAGAAGTGATTTTGAAAATTGATTTTTTGACCGTTAGGAGAAAAGTGGGGTCCACCTGTGAGAGAAGAAGTCAAATATGACGGCTGAAATAGTAAAGTAACGATCAAAAAATCAATTTTTTGAATGAAAAAATAGGGCCCAAACAGCCCAATGTAAGGGGATTCGGGATTCCTAATGCTTTACTCATTAATTGAGTGCTCATACAAAATTTTCAACCAAATAGTTACATAATTAAATTAGTTGTATGTTTAAGTTGTTAAAATAAATCACACAATCTAAATAATTGTGTTATTCGATTAAAGTTGCATTAGTTGAAAACTAGATATTTAGTTCTCGTGAGTTCGATGCTTGGATTATGTTCACTTTATTATACGGTACTGACTACTTGTAGGATTGTGATATAATAGGACATATAGAATTTTAGTTAAAATATTCTCTTATACATTTAACAAGTATACATTTAACAAGATTATCAATTTAGTATACTTGCCAGAATAGATAAAAAAACGTTTATTTTTTAAACGAGATTGTTAATTTATTGAAATTTTACCATAATAGGTCCCTTTTTAGTTTAGCTAAAAATCATATTTTTGGTAGATTTTGACAAAAGTTGATAAAGTGTGTAGTTAGAAAGTTGATAAAAATTGTAGGTCCAATAAAATGTGTGATTGAAAACTAATTAAAAAAAAATGTGAGTTTTAATAAATGGATAAGTTGAAAAAAATTGTATGTCCAATAAAATGTGTGATTAAAAACGAATTTTATAAAAAATGGAGGATAAACAAGAGTTAGCTACGATATAATTTGTTTTCATTATACTATAGGATTCATAGATCTCGTGTATGTGCAAGAACGAAGGCACGAGTGGATTAAAAAGCATGTATACTTAAATAAATTTAAGGAATAATATCATCATAAGCCTAAACTTTTTAAACGTTAGCAGACTTTTTCTTAACCTTTCATTTGTTGTAGTGGTCACTCCAAATCTTTAAGAATGTTTCATCTAAGGCCCTTTTGGATGAAATCCATTCAATTTACCGTTAGTTGATGTAAAAATGTGATTTTGACCATAATTTAACTATTTTTATAAGGATAAAATGGTAAACTAAATATTTTTTCATATAAATATAATAAAATAATAAAAAAGGAAAGGAAAAAATCCAAGCCAAAAAGGTCAAACCAGACCCACCAACAGCCAACGACAAAAGCCGGCAAAAAAAAATAATAAAAAAAAAAATCTCACATTAGCAATATCAAACCCTTAACACACCCCAACAAACAACCAAGCCAAACAATCATTTTTGGAAGAAATTTGTCGAAAACAAACTTGGAGGAAGAAATCTATCAAAAACAACCGTGGTTTTCCACCCATTCACAAATTGAGAACACCACTTTCGACAACAATCATTACTGTCGACCACCACCATTAATCGCATATCTAGGCGTACATGTTGATAGAACAACATCACAAAAAGAGGCCTAAAATATTACTTCAATTTCTAGGAAGATGTACCCATTTTGCAAAATTGCCACAGGCAGTCTTGCCTCCAATTGATGGGTCGCAGACGCTTTTTTCATGCAATTGCAAAGAATTGAATGCTCATCACTATAATACGACCTTGGGTGTACAATTAATTGAACCAATTCATCATTCAATTACTGTATTCATTACTATATGATGAAGAAAAGCAAGAGATATTCTGAGTTTGTAAGTTGGGATGAATCCATGAACTATCCAAAACTCGGTGTTTAACACCAACGTTATTGATGGTACCAACAGTGGCTGCTTTCACTCTCCTCTCTTCTTGAAATGAATCTCACAAAGTATTGCAAAGTGACTGCCAAATTCATAGTCAGTTTACACTCTTCACAATATAGTTTAATCACAAAGAAAAGAAAACTAAATTCCTGAATGTAAAATTAAACCTTAGGGTCTCTTGGACTGTTCCTCCATATGGGAATAGAAGTTGTGTTACAATTTGCACAAATCTTTTTGCTGCAAACCCATAGATTTATGTTCAGTCAAAAGTGTGACAGCACCAAGTTATTCAAAAATTGGGTGAGCCATTTCATGCGTTACAGAGAGAGGAGCTTGAAGATTTAGAGATTTGTGTTGTCAACCGGTGGTGGTTCATAGGTGGGTAAGAGCGTTTGGTTTGGAAGAAGGGTAATTTATTTTCCTTTTTCAAATTTTCTTTCGATTTTTTAATTATTTTAATTGTTGTTTTATATAATAATATCCTTGGTCAACTAACATTAAATTGGACAAATTTTATCCAAAAGGACATCAAATGCAACATTTCAAAAGATTAGATGTGACGACTACAACAAATGAAAGTTTAGAAGAAAGTCTGTTAATATTTAAAAGGTCTGATGCTTCTGCTACAATTATCCCTAAGTTTAACTTAAAATGTAAATGAATTACGTGGTCCTCTATTGTTCATTGAGCTAGTGACCTTAAATTTTGAATTTATAGGAGGTTTGGAGATCTAGCGAAGGCCAAAGTAGATTTTGATTTTCATATGTGGGTAGGGAGAGAATGGAAGAAAGCGAGAAAAAATAAAATAAAATAATTTTTGTTTTGTTTTGTTTTTTTTTTTTGGGTTCTATGGTACTGCTAAAACCATAATTATATAAAGTATTTTAACTATAGTTTAAGGAAAATGCTATGTGTACTCCATGAGGTGTGGGGGTCCACGAATATTTTATTGCGTAGGGAGCCCCTTCATGTGAGGGGACGTAATACTATATGTATTGTGTCCACATAACATTTTCCTTATTAAAAGGTAGGTGCACGGCAGAATTTTCACTTATTTTAATCACAGGGCCCACAAGTGTAATATCAAAGGGCTGACAAAAATGATGTAAAAAATGCTGTACTTGAAACACGCTTCATTCAGTTGTTGGACTGGGCAGTTAATGATGGACACGTGTTGATCTATCATTTGCTGAGCAATTACTCCAAGCCGGTGCATTTACTTCTCTTTAATCTACCAAATTGCCAAACTATTGATACAATTTATGTCCCATGAATTTGCTTTCTTAATGTACATAAATGATAGAAAGACAGCCGAAGAAAGCTAAAAATTAGAACTCTTGTTTGGGCTCTATTCTTCAAAAATATATTTTTCTCTTTCTTATTTCTAATCACCTATTTTTTAATAAAATAATATTATACATAAATCCAAAAAAATTTCTTATATTTTAATAGCATATTCGCCAATATATTATTATTCAAAAATACATTTTTTTTCCCAAAATGCACTTTTAATGGAGCCCAAACAAGTGCAAGAGGTATAGAAAAAACATAATTTCGTTGAAGATGTCACTTGCGAGTGTTGTGAAAAATATTATTCTGAGAACTAATAAGTTAGATAGAAAATTGATTAAAAATTAATTTTAATTTTAAAATAAATGCTATTTTATTTTTCAAATTCAAAAATAAATAAATAAACTTATTTTTTAATAATAAGATAGGATGAAATCTATTTTTTTAAACCAAAAAAATGAATAATTTTACATTTTAGTCATGGCCAGTGTTCTAAATGCCCTGGCGCCGTCTAAGCGTGATGCTCGGCCAAAATGTCAAGCCACTAAGCCAAATAGCTTGACGCCTTATTTGGTGGTTAACGGCAATCACTGACCACTAAGTCGTGCCTAAGCACAATTATGGACGCATTGGTGCGCATTATCAGCATTTTTAAAAAAAATTTTAAAATTTTGTGTTGTTAAAAAATTATCAATAACTAATTTCTTCATTTTCCCCTAATTTAAAACAACTACTTGTATCTAGGGGTGGGCGTGGGTCGGTTAACCAAAATTTTCGGGTATCTAATAAATGGAACCGTCGGGTCCAAATATAAATATGGAACCGTTCGGGTTCGATTCCATTCGGTTCAGTTCAATTCGATTCGATTCCGTTCGGTTCTGTACTATAATTAAATTTTTTAATATTTATAACAACATTATATAAATACAACTAATGATACATTCAATGATTTTGGAATGTCATAAACTAGTAGACTACCTTGTTCAAATGATCGCTACGGTCGCAACTTCGATCGGAGGTCACAGCATCGACCGACGATTGTATAGGTTTTGGAATGTCAGCGAGGCTAGGAGAATGAGTGCGAGAGTCGAAACAACGTTATGCACTTTAGTGTAGGTGTTTAGAGTTATTTAGTGGATTAGATCTTGTTGGGTTAAGAAATGAAATAATAAAATGGGTAATTGGGCCAAAAATTTGGATTTAGAAATTGTTAATTTATTAAATTGTTTGAAAAAATTTAAAATTAAAATAATTTGATTTACTCAATATAAAAAAATTTAGAAAGATTCGATTCTTATTCGATTCTTCGGTTCTTGGTCTAGAATTGAGAACTGAACCGTACCCGTCGGTTCTCAATTCAGATACTCGTTCAGGTATATAATTTGACAAGAACCGTCGGGTTCGGTTCAGTTCGGTTCGGGTTCGAGTTCGGGTTCGGTTCGGTTCGGGAGATTTGCCCAGCCCTACTTGTATCTGAAGACATGGAGGACGAATTAGATAAACAAGAGGATATTAAATTGGAATTCGATAAAGAGTTCGATAGGATTGAAGTTTCTATACTATTTATTCACTATTTTGTATTTAAATTTGAAAATTATCTTTTTATTAGAAACATTGAAAAAATGTATAACGTTCCTATAAATATGTTTTAAATATTTAGTAAGTATTATTTTTAATTATTAAATAAATTTTTGATTTTTTAAAAATTAAAATAATATTAAAATAAAAAAACGTTTTTTGACACTTAAGCCTCGGCTAAGCTCGCGTAGTTCATAACTTAGCCTTCACACATCGCCACATATTATGCTCTTGTTTGATCCCCATTAAATTATATTCCATTACATTTCATTTTTCTCTTTTCTATTTTCAATCACACAATTTTTCATAAAATAATATTACACATAAATCGAAAAAATTTTCTTCTTTTCTAACCACTCATTTTTAAAAAAAAATATTATTCCTTCCATTTTTATGAAAATGGGGCCAAAAGAGGGCTATACCTTTTAAAACACTGGTCATAGCCCATCTCAAACTTATTTAAGTCACCAACCCCAAGAAAACTACCGTCTTATCTCTCACACTTTTGAGACACAAGAGCACATAGTGGCCGCCACGGCCTCCCCCTCCGCTACCGGCACCACCACCAACTAGTCGAAATGAGAACCCCATTTTTCTTATCTTTCCTTATTCTCCTCCTTGCACTAATTTCAACCCATGCGAAAAATCACAATGCACCAAGAAAGGAACTCGTCCGGACATCTTGTGCCCATGCTAGTTACCCCGCGATATGCCTCCGAACCCTCTCCTCCTACTCCGGCGTCGTCACCAACTTGAGTGATCTCGCCAAGGCGGGAGTGAAAGTCAGCCTCTCTCGATCGAAGGCAGCATCAAATTTCTTGGCCCAACTTAAGAGCCAAAGCAAGAAGGAGCAAGGTGCTGTACGCGACTGCTTAGAGCTAATAGGGAACTCAATGGACGAGCTGAGCCAAACCCTGTCGGAGCTGCAGAAACTCCAGAGTGGCGATTTCCGGTGGCACATGAGCAACGTCGAGACATGGGTTAGTGCTGCCTTGTCTAACGATAATACTTGCCTTGATGGGTTCAAAGAGGTTGAAGGATATATTAGGTCTGATGTGAAAAGAAAGATTACTAACGTTGCTAGGGTTACTAGTAATGCACTTTACCTTATCGATCTTGTCGACCACTCCCACGGAAAAACAGCAGATATCTCGACTGGACATAATTAAAGAAGAAAAATGTACGCATCTAGAAATGTTCACACTTCGGTCTTCTTGGATTCTTTTGCACTGTTGATGGTTGTAGTGCCTATATTTATTTATTTTTAATAAATAATTATTAATTATTGGTTCTTGAATCAGGATGTTTGTCCATAATCTTCTTCAGTTCTTTCAATATATGCTAGTTTAATGGATTTAATAATTACTGCTTAATTAATCAAACCAAGTATACAGACATTGGCTAGATCCAGGAGATTGATTAGTTCATGAAATATCACTTATCCTGCCAGAGCAAGAAAAATTAAAATATCAATATTACAGGGAGGCAATGCTTGTCCCTTAAGGACAGGCTGTTTTGTTGCTGAACCCAAGTGAATTAAAGGACAAGATTTTGGAATAATTTTATTTGCATTCGCTTACTATCGCAATCGCCTTACACAAAACAATAAAAAACTATCACATTAATACATCAAATCACTAACCGTCACATATACGCCACGTAGCACGACTATGACAATCAGTGGCGGAGCCACACTGAAATTTTAGGCCCAAACAATTTTTTTATTTTTATTTTTAATTAACAGGGAGGTAGAATAAAAGCATGATTTAATTCACATGAGTTTTATTTTTAAGCCCAAATCCATGATTTTGTTTTATAGTTTTATCATCATTAAATTCATGACCAAAACACAATGTTCGA
The DNA here is from genome assembly GCF_002742605.1 of Olea europaea var. sylvestris. Taxonomy (NCBI): domain Eukaryota; kingdom Viridiplantae; phylum Streptophyta; class Magnoliopsida; order Lamiales; family Oleaceae; genus Olea; species Olea europaea. The sequence continues at coordinate 29,986,012 of NC_036247.1, read as the reverse complement.
CATGGGTTAAATAAGGGGCGGACCCAGACCTTTAATATTGTGGGGTTAAAATTTTAAAAATATTTTTTTTAACAACATAATATCAATAAAAATAAGTTTATATGTATTTTGACAATTTGAAAACGTCATATAATTAAATCATTATTAATATTATTAAATAAATTTTGCTATTTATAAAGTTTCGTTTATCATTTCATTGGCAAATGCTGAACTAACATTGAGTAAATTAAATAGAATATAGAAATTAAATGAATTGAAATAAAATTCAAATTTAGTTCAGGAAGTAAATGAAATTCAAATTTAAAGCAAATATAATTTGAAAGTAATTCAAATTGCATTTAATCTGTAACGATCCTAAAAAATTTACGTCATATTTCATGTAAGGCTTCCGAATGAAACAATATAAATTATATTGAAAAATTTATTGTGAAAAAATAATAATTAATTGAATTTTTTAAAAGAAAAAACGAGTTAGACGTCTTTTTTGAAGCGTACGTTTTATACATATTTAACTATTTTCGATATCCGTTTGGACCATTCGATATGAAAACGATGTAGTTTTCGAAACAAATTTTTACATGGTATAGACGATTTGTGGATTCAGATAGCACATGATCGCAAACGAATTTTTAAAGTTCGGATATTATCGAAATTCTCAAAATACTAGTTTCAAACGCCCTACTTTAACATGTCATAACTTTTGCTATAGTTGACCACTTCGCATGCCATTAATGAGTGAAAAATTAAGCCATGAGCACTTCGAAATGGTATTAAGAATGCAATATTTTGACTTCATTTGACATCTCGACAAGTGTATCAAAATAGATTGTTAAAAAAACAAAAACAAAACAAAACAACAGGGGCAAAATTTTGTGGGGGTCATTTGACCCCACATGACCCTATGTGGGTCCGCCCCTGGATTAAATTATGCCCGCACTGAAAATATTTCCTGGCTCCGCCCCTAATGGCAATGAACGACTGCAAATAACATTACTCAGATTTTGTAAGCGTTTATAGCGAAGAAAGTCTCTCAATAAAATTTCTCGAGCGTCCATGCCATTTCTCAAGTGATCTCACATGTTCATGATTTAGAACATTCCGATAAGTAGGTTTAAGCAATAGTGTATCACAAATTAATAGCAAAGTTGGCTTGAGCTAAATGCACCAAACATGCCCCGGAGGTCGTGCTATATATCAATTAACTTTGGTCGAAGTTGAAGACATTTTGTTCAAGGTTACATCTCATAACAGGCTTGACAATAATAATGAAGTGGACACGACAGTTTATCAACGTTTGTACACTATGATCTTGCTACTGATATAAATGAACCACCAACAAATATCTATTTACTCCTTGTTCCCATAAATTTTGAAATTTGTTATTTCTATTATATCATGTATGTGTTGTTCATTTTTATTGATAATTGGCTTTAACTGGTTTTATTTTTAATTCGGAATAACATTTTTAAGTTTGTTGGTTAAATTTTAGAGAAATGCTACAGAAATAGGCTAAGAAATAGGGTTAAAAACAGGCTACACACGTGTCGATGCCTAATTGGAGAGTTTGAAATTTTTTTTTAAAAAATCATTCAACAACTTGCTGCCACATCAGTCTATTTTTTGTTCCTTGTTTTTGAGTCTGGCTGTTTATCATTTTTCTAAATTTTATAAGAATTTTTGAGGAATCCTTTTTGTAGCATTTATTTTTTAGTTATAAATAAATAAATAAATATTTTCTTAATTTTTCTTGGCATGATCCAATATACAAAAATGATGGAATTCCTACGGAATAAAATAGTGTAGAACCTGCACATATTTGACTAAGAGTTTATACAATGAATTATTATTTAACGTTTGAGATCGCATACATACAAATGCTTCATTGATATATTAATAATGATGTCGTTATGCAACATTGTTGAAGTATGAAAATCAATAATTATATAATATTTAATATCCGCGATTGGTTATTGTCATGTTTCAAAACTTTTTTACTTGAGATATGTCCTCACTGTCCTAAATTCCTGACTTCACGCATGTATAATATAAGAATAATACTATGTGTACATCTTAGTCTTACACCCACCTCGCATGGAGGGAGAGCCCACACATATTTTATTGTGTGTGAACCCCCCATGTGAAAAGAATGTAAGGCTACACATAGCATTGCTCATAATATAATCCCGTTTACTTCTTTTCTGTGCATATTAAGCTAAGTTTAACAAAATCATTTATTACTATCAGTGAGTAAGTAAGTTCTAAAATATATATTTGTATTAATTAAAGTTAAAAATGAGTTATTTCAAAAAGTATTTTGTTCGCATTTTTACGTTCATTATTTTCTAAAATATAATTGATAAATTTGTGATCTTTTCTGATGTATACTTGTGTACCGGTACTTTTTCTTAGAGAGAAAATTAGTTATAAAATTAAAATATTATCCATACCATCATTGAAGAGCATATTAGATGTAAGAATTGGCAAGCCGATTAGCTTTTACAATCAAAGCCTGTGCATTGTCATGTTTATACGTATTCAAACCATTTTTTACATATACATTTCGTGAGATACACAAGTAATAATCACCTACCACCACTAATTTTTATCTATTTCTTCAAATTTCACCAACTAACGAGGTTACAAACATCCATAAAACAGGTTAGCCTTTCTCTTGGCTAAATGATTTGTAGGTCTTTCGCGATCAAGCAACAATAAAACCGACCTCTTTAGGAATGGTCACACAAAATATTGCATATGCATAGGCCGCGACCATTGGACACCACCAAAATCTCAAAAATGTAGTCTATGAAAAATTGATTCGATGATCTATACTTAAACTAAAGGCAAAAGGGTATTGCTATCTGAATAAAAATTTTATTTAACAGTCGTGATCAGTCCTCTTGAAGTTAAATTCGAAGCTCAAGAATCGTACACATGTACTGATGTACAAGCACAACTTAAGTTGAACATCAGATAATATCCTCTACAAAAATAAATTTCTTAAAAGCAAGAGACCATCATGACTATAGTATCGACAAAAATAAGAAAAAACTACCCTTAAAAGATACAAGAGCTCAATTCATGAGAATGGACAACAAAGGTTTCTGTTAAGATCTTTGGATCAAGATTGAGACAAAGCCGAAACTATTGACCTAGAAACTAATCAGATGCACAACTTTTCAGCTCTACCTTCGACAAAAATTACAGATACACCATCTCAGAATGATGAACACAACAGTAACTGCCTCGGTTATAGTCATCGTATAAACAGCCTCTTCCCTCTATTTTGATAGCCATTAAAGACTTGCAAATCAATATGAATACCAGTACATACCTTTGGCATCATCATTTGCAACTGGAGCATGCCATAAAGATCTACTTATATGGAGCAAATAAGATAGAGGAATTGTGGCCACCAAATCCAAATGAATTAGATAATGCCACCTTAACGTCCAGTCTTTCTTTCTTTGATCCCACCAGCACGCTTGTGTCCTGAATTAACGTGCGAATCATCAGTAAATGCTATATGGTCGGCTCAATTTTACAACATAAACCTACACTAGCCAAACCAAGGAACCAGTAACTCTGTAAAATGAATCATATCAACAAGTACAGTTGCAATTTTGTGTCATTCTGATTAGAAGTAAAAAATGCATCCAAAATGAAGAATGATTTGACTGTCCGACTCATTCATGTTTGCATCCTTTTAGCTCTACCAATGCTCCTGATCTATACAATGTTCCATGTGCTAATAGGAATGTTCTACCATTTAAGCCATGTTAAATTAGTTCTTTCCAAGTGAATGACTGGCAAAAACATTGCAACAAACTGTAATAACAATATTCCCTGCACATTAAATTATTGAAAGAATGAAACAAAAAAGCATACCACACCATCATCTGGAGTCTCAAGATTGATATTTGGATGAACCCAGCCTGTCCTTATCGCCTACAAAGAGACAAAGTTCAGTAAAATAGTCATCCACAAAGCCAAATCTACTTCACAGGTCTCATTAACAACACATACAAGATAAGTGCGCCCTTAGTTATTGAGAACCATAAACAAGAAGTTTGCAACAATCAAACACATGCAATGTCCCATAGGGATCAGTGCAAATTATGACCTTGGCTCATTTTGATATAATAATTTCAATGGATAAAGAAATTGTACAATCAAAATAGCTGTATTCATTTGACTCCCACTTACTAGAACCACATTACCTTATATAAACAGGACATTTGAAGGAACAGAACCAGAACAAGCACTTATATTCGCAGGGACATTTGAAGGAACAGGCTGGCAGAATGGCAACAACAATAATAAGGCTTCAGCTTGTACAGTATACTGATTCAAAATGTTTATACTTCCTAGAAGACACAAAAGGAACCTATGTTTCGGGAAACGGAAGATGGGAGCTAATTACCAAATCCTCGAATACGTGGCTGATTCTTCACCATAACCTGACTGACCTTGATGTGGATGGTTATGGTCTCTGTGAAACTCTCTCTTATACGAACAAGTGAAGAGCATAAAGGAGAGAGTAGTTGGGGAGATGGATAAATCAACAACTTTTGGGGATTACTGTCAGGGTGCAATGCAAAACGCAAATACACCTAGTACCATGAAGATAGAGCCTTAAAAAGGTTTTTATGCAAATGCCTGATTCAAATATATACAGTTATTTTCTAGTGGCTTCTGCAAACAAAATAAGCATGCCAAGAACCTGCACAGTTGCAACAGCCTCCACAGCACCAGCTGCTCCAAGCAGGTGACCAATCATAGATTTTGTGGAGTTCACTCGTAACTGCAAACACATAGAACAACTCATAAGTTTCATCAACCTAAGAAAATAAAGTATAACTACTGTGCAGATATGAAAAGAACTCGTCACTATTTGGAAACCTCTTGATTCTGCCCAAAACAACGGACAAGAGCTTGATACTCCTTGATATCACCGGCTGGGGTGGATGTCGCATGTGCATTTATATAGTTTACATCCTCTTTGGGTACTCCCGATTGAGCTAGAGCCTTCTCTATGCAGAGAATGAGACCGGTTCCTGCTTATATGAGTGCTCAGAGAGTTAAAATTGCATCTCGGTAAATTGCAATAAACAACATCTGTCATTTTCTTTGGTTCGTGGATAAAGAGCATGAGGACTGAACTTGGTCAAAATAATTGAATAGTAAGAAGATCAACACTATTAGAATAATTACAGTGCAGCAACAATATATTTGAAAAAAGAATGATATGCTTCACTAATTGAATAGTAAGAAGATCAACACTATTAGAATAATTACAGTGCAGCAACAATATATTTGAAAAAAGAATGATATGCTTCACCACTTATGGGCATGAAAAGAATAGGCGGTTAGAGAAAAACAAATCATAAATCTTATTTTCCATCTAACATATTTGTTTCTTTTGATATTTGAATAGCAAAATACTGTAATCCAAGATTTTCACTATATGGTGAAAAATCAATGTCAAACTCTTGAAAATGAAATCAGGTTATCATAATTCTTTTCTTAAAGAGTTTTTTACTAGAAAATGAAATAATATATCACACCACTGGCATTGATACAACTCAACACAAGAAGATTGTGCAGAGAAAAAAAGGTATTTAGTGTGTGTGGCTGGAGAAATTATGTTAACCGACTCAAAATTTTTTGGAAAAAGCCATTTTCGCAGTTTTATACCTTGTTCTTCAGCAAAAACCCTGTAAAGGAAATCCCAGCAATAATCCAGACTCTACACTCATAAATCAACCGATTCTACCATGTCGAACGGTCAAAAATCTTTGACATACCAAGAGAAACTCCTAAGGAGTTGATGCGGACATCATCCTTCATCAGGCCCTTTGTTTGGGCCATTTTATCTTCCATTTATTTATGTTTTATTGGGTTTGTATATGGGTTTGGCCCAAGTCCTCAAATTAGGTTTATTAGTTTGTTATTTATATGGTTGTAATGAATTGAAGAACTCAGTTGATGAAGATGAAGAATTGAATGAAAATTAGCATTGCTTTCTCGTGCCTTCCCCTCTTGTTTCTCTTCTCCTCTGGTCTTCTCCCTCCATTCTCTCTGCTTCTTCCCCTTTCTTGCTGCTTATTTCTTCCTGTCCTTCTAACTTTGTTATTTCTTGATTAGTATATTGATTCTACATCAACTTGGTATCAGAGCCAAACATGGTTTCCCTTCATCAGATTGCTAATTAATTTTGAGTTCTAGACCATCATGGAGACCATACACTTCCAGGAAATTCTTAATCTGAAGACAGTGTTGAAAAGAGGATCTGGCTTTTTTGTTTCACTCAAAGATTTTAGACTCAAGCCAGTCACCTGCTAAATCTACACCATCTCACAATTTTACCTGTTGGCTCACTTTCTCAAAACACTGCCTCCCTTCATCAAAAAAACTTGTGCTGCGTATGGTTGACCGTTGCCACCATAATCTGAAAACAGTCCCAAAATCCATTACTGCTGCTGTAACACCACCACCCAACCGCCTTCTACAACTGCCAATGCCCATTAACATGCAATCATCCCTAACAGCTAAACCCATGAACCTTCAGCCCACTCTCCAATTATAAATGTAAAATCCATATACACAAAACCAACAACACAGCCAATCCTCTAACCAACTTCCTCACGTCCCAATAACCAACCATTAACCCAATCACTGAGCCCATGCTATTTATCATGCCTGTAGCCCAACTTAATCCCCAAAATCACCAGGCCCATTACCCCAGTTAATCATCACTTAACTCACTCAATCTAGCCCATTACTCAGCCCAAATTACAACAACATTCCCACCAGAAACCGTAATCACTTCTGCCTGGTTCCGCCACTGCCGACAACCTTTACTTAATGGCATCCCACATAATCCCACCACCCTGAACTTACCGCAATCAACCCAAGCCACATAACTTTCATTAACCATGATGTCTCAAACTCCAAGATAGTAACTGGCGAAAACTTCACTATAATCAGTAACTTTTCTTTTCATCCAAAAAAATAAAAATAAAACTAAATAAATAAAAATCGCAACTATAAGTTCGAGAACGCCAATTCCCGCCAGTCACGCCCACCAGCAGTGTTCACAATCACAATCCAATTTGTCGCCTTCATCAACCCGTTCTACATCAAACGCCACCGCCATTGCTCAATCCAACCACAAATCGCACCCCACTCTATTCCAAAAACGAAAACACCCACCCTACCACCTCAAGTTCCGTCGCCTCCAATTTTGAGCAACTCACAATGCCCCGAAACATCTACCTCACGATCATCGTCTCCAATTGTAACCACCACCGCAGCCACACCAACCGCCAATCACCTTCACAACGTCAAAGCCCATAATCACTGCAGTCACTACCTACAACCACTCATCCTTACAGTGACGCCATCCACAATCACCTCAGCCATCGACACCTCACCTCCACTCGATCCCCAATTTGCCATCACACAGATTGGGCTAGAGAGAACAGTCAGCACATGGTTTTTTTAGATTGGGCTGTGCTTTAGTTAATATTATGGGCTTGGAATTGTNTTGATATTTGAATAGCAAAATACTGTAATCCAAGATTTTCACTATATGGTGAAAAATCAATGTCAAACTCTTGAAAATGAAATGAGGTTATCATAATTCTTTTCTTAAAGAGTTTTTTACTAGAAAATGAAATAATATATCACTCCACTGGCATTGATACAACTCAACACAAGAAGATTGTGCAGAGAAAAAAAGGTATTTAGTGTGTGTGGCTGGAGAAATTATGTTAACCGACTCAAAATTTTTTGGAAAAAGCCATTTTCGCAGTTTTATACCTTGTTCTTCAGCAAAAACCCTGTAAAGGAAATCCCAGCAATAATCCAGACTCTACACTCATAAATCAACCGATTCTACCATGTCAAACGGTCAAAAATCTTTGACATACCAAGAGAAACTCCTAAGGAGTTGATGCGGACATCATCCTTCATCAGGCCCTTTATTTGGGCCATTTTATCTTCCATTTTTTATGTTTTATTGGGTTTGTATATGGGTTTGGCCCAAGTCCTCAAATTAGGTTTATTAGTTTGTTATTTATATGGTTGTAATGAATTGAAGAACTCAGTTGATGAAGATGAAGAATTGAATGAAAATTAGCATTGCTTTCTCGTGCCTTCCCCTCTTGTTTCTCTTCTCCTCTGGTCTTCTCCCTCCATTCTCTCTGCTTCTTCCCCTTTCTTGCTGCTTATTTCTTCCTGTCCTTCTAACTTTGTTATTTCTTGATTAGTATATTGATTCTACATCAACTTGGTATCAGAGCCAAACATGGTTTCCCTTCATCAGATTGCTAATTAATTTTGAGTTCTAGACCATCATGGAGACCATACACTTCCAGGAAATTCTTAATCTGAAGGCAGTGTTGAAAAGAGGATCTGGCTTTTTTGTTTCAGTCAAAGATTTTAGACTCAAGCCAGTCACCTGCTAAATCTACACCATCTCACAATTTTACCTGTTGGCTCACTTTCTCAAAACACTGCCTCCCTTCATCAAAAAAACTTGTGCTGCGTATGGTTGACCGTTGCCACCATAATCTGAAAACAGTCCCAAAATCCATTACTGCTGCTGTAACACCACCACCCAACCGCCTTCTACAACTGCCAATGCCCATTAACATGCAATCATCCCTAACAGCTAAACCCATGAACCTTCAGCCCACTCTCCAATTATAAATGTAAAATCCATATACACAAAACCAACAACACAGCCAATCCTCTAACCAACTTCCTCACGTCCCAATAACCAACCATTAACCCAATCACTGAGCCCATGCTATTTATCATGCCTGTAGCCCAACTTAATCCCCAAAATCACCAGGCCCATTACCCCAGTTAATCATCACTTAACTCACTCAATCTAACCCATTACTCGGCCTAAATTACAACAACATTCCCACCAGAAACCGTAATCACTTCTGCCTGGTTCTGCCACCGCCGACAACCTTTACTTAATGGCATCCCACATAATCCCACCACCCTGAACTTACCGCAATCAACCCAAGCCACATAACTTCCATTAACCATGATGTCTCAAACTCCAAGATAGTAACTGGCGAAAACTTCACTATAATCAGTAACTTTTCTTTTCATCCAAAAAAATAAAAATAAAACTAAATAAATAAAAATCGCGACTATAAGTTCGAGAACGCCAATTCCCGCCAGTCACGCCCACCAGCAGTGTTCACAATCACAATCCAATTTGTCGCCTTCATCAACCCGTTCTACATCAAACGCCACCGCCATTGCTCAATCCAACCACAAATCGCACCCCACTCTATTCCAAAAACGAAAACACCCACCCTACCACCTCAAGTTCCGTCGCCTCCAATTTTGAGCAACTCGCAATGCCCCGAAACATCTACCTCACGATCATCGTCTCCAATTGTAACCACCACCGCAGCCACACCAACCGCCAATCACCTTCACAACGTCGAAGCCCATAATCACTGCAGTCACTACCTACAACCACTCATCCTTACAGTGACGCCATCCATAATCACCTCAGCCATCGACACCTCACCTCCACTCGATCCCCAATTTGCCATCACGCAGATTGGGCTAGAGAGAACAGTCAGCACATGGTTTTTTTAGATTGGGCTGTGCTTTAGTTAATATTATGGGCTTGGAATTGTGTGCCGCTTGGACGATTCAGTTGTCACTTTGCCACCATTGTCGTATCTATCTTGAGATTCATGATTAAGGCACTGTTTGACTCTTTTGGATCTCATAATATTTGTTTCCTAAGCGGGCCCATTCGAGCCTTCAATGTTTCAATATTTTGTCTCTACAAGCTAGCCTTCGGTGCTAACTTTAATTACTCCTCATCATACACAATCACGTGAAGATTTTGGAAATTAGTTGCATGAGCATTTACTATTTGGAGATCAATATCAGTATTTGATTAAAAAGAGAGATCGTCCTCCTAGGATAGATCATAGCTTTGAGGATAAGTTGTAGCTTTCACTATTATCAACTGTTGAATTTCGATACTTGGTTCATCAGAAAGATCGTTCCCTATGGCATGACTTGCATTTTGAGTATCAGCTTGACTGCAGCTTTTTATGATTTACCTACTCGACAGGGTCAAGTCCCACCCCGGGAGAGTTGATACGGACATCATCCTTCATCAAGCCCTTTGTGTGGGCCATTTTATCTTCCATTTATTTATGTTTTATTGGGCTTGTATATGGGTTTGGCCCAAGCCCTCAAATTAGGTTTATTATTTTGTTATTTCTATGGTTGTAGTGCTTCGTCGAGTCCTACAGAGATGCAAAGAATACAAGCTGAAGATAAACCCGATTAAGTGTGCCTTCGGAGTAATTGAAGAACTCAGTTAATGAAGATGAAGAATTGAATGAAAATTAGCATTGCTTTCTCCGCCTTCCCCTCTTGTTCTCTTCTCCTCCGGTCTTCTCCCTCCATTCTCTCTGTTTCTTCCCCTTTCTTGCTGCCTATTTCTTCCTGTCCTTCTAACTTTGTTATTTCTTGATTAGTATATTGATTCTACATCAGGAATGCCTTCCAATTCTTAATACTTTTAGACAATGAGGGGCATAAGGTTTTGTAGAGTTCAATTAGTTGTTGCCAGTCATGACAATGACAAAATATCACTATGTTTAAGTGATCATTAGTTTAGTCACAGAGGAAGAGTGGACAGTATGCATAACTAGGGAAAGACCACTCTCATATTTGAATAGTGAATATCATTACTGCTAGCCAGTGCACTCCAACAAGATATTGACAATCAGAAATACTTACATTATACACACGATAGAAAGTTCAATGTGGACTTGAGAATTCAATCCTAATATCCTTATCTTTAAAATAAATATTAGGTTGTCATATTTGCAAACTAAGAATATCAATTTATCTGAACTTTGCAAATGAATTATTGGGCAATAAGAAAATAGGGATATTACCTTCTGGATGAGGCTCTGTCATGTGATAAGCATCACAAGTGAAACTTCCACCAAGAAACTCAGCATATATATCTGCACCTCTTTTCTGCTTATCCAGAAATTAAATGGAAAAGAATTTGGAGGATAAATTTGCCTACAACAAGTTCATATCCAAACTGAAGAGAAAAAAGCATTCTTACAAATTGGGATTGTAGAATACCTTGGCATGTTCAAGTTCTTCCAGAAGCAATACTCCAGCCCCTTCTCCCATAACAAATCCATCACGCTTCTGTCAAAGTTCAATAACTCAATTATAGGGGAAGTTGCTACTCTAAACCAAGCAGGTATCCCCAGGCTTCAACTAGCTCTTCCATCGTCAGTAATTCTAAAAGTCTACAGCTAAGGGTTTTCAGTACAATTGTTCTTTCACTATTAGACTACTAGTAAAATAAGAAAATTAGACCGTTATTAGTTGAAAATCAAATAATGGTTGACAAATATGAAATCAGAACTTCCAAACCATAAATCGCACACAAAAAAAACCCTTCATCAAAAGCCTATTTAAGAAGATACAAACAATACATTTAGGATGCTCGAGATCCATTCAGTTGAGTGAAAGACCATATAGCAAGAACAAGCATTTCTCTCTTTGAAATCAGACTAAATATCAATTTTAAAATTAGCACTGGTGGAATGAATTTTCTGATCCGAGAAATTGTAAGGAGGCAAGATAGAGAGTATTACACTATCCCAGGGACGTGAAGCTTTGGTAGGATCACAATTTCTCTGCGAAAGTGCTCTGCATGCCACAAAGCCTCCCAATCCTGAACCAAAATTTATTACTTGGAAAATGAAAATTTCTGGTCCATGAAATGATATAAATCTAGGACAAGTCATATACCAATTGGTATGATTGCTGCATCTGAGCCACCACAAAGCATCATGTCCTGGAAAATCCCAAAAGTATCAGGAAACATGACAGTCAACTGTAAGAAGTTTAATTTTGGGCACTTATAAGTTGATTCATCAGTTATGAAACAAATTAGAAATGGTACAGTGAGCTCCTTCAATGAAAGAGAATGAAACTTACAGCTTCACCTCTAATTATGTGGTTAGCAGCATTCAGTATACAGAAGTTGCTTGTTGCACAAGCAGTCGAAATTGAGTAATTTGGGCCCATCCATCCCTGTAGAATAGTAATAATTAAATCTCAGAAGGATGTCAACGGTTTATTGATTGCTCAAGTTGCAATGGTTAAAAAGGGAACTTCTTTAACCAGATCTATGGCAAGCATGGCAGAGCCCATATTGGTAGTTGCAAAAGGTACACAAAATGGATTCATCTTCCTATATGAGATACGCAGAGCTTCAATTCCGTCATAGAAAACCTGTTCAAATAACAAAGCAACTCAGAAGCGGTTAAAAAGAAAACAAGTTATTGAGACAATTAAAAGAATCTCTCCACAAAATCATTAGAAAGGCGTACTATAAATAATAAGTTCTTTTATAGTATAATTGCACGATTAATTTTGATTTAAAAGGATTATGTGAAACCCCCCTCTCCCAAATTCCAAGTACGTAGGCTCTTGGATGAGGACACTAAAACCTGCTAACACACTTCCAAAAAGCTGTAAGGAGATTTGACTGTGTGCATGATGAAAAAACAATAATTTTATTATCAATTCCAAGATATGACCAATTGGCAAAGGTTCAAACGTATAATTCAAAAGAAAGAGATGCCTATGCAGCTTCTACACCTATATTACCATACACACAACATCAGAACCAAATAGCATCAGGTATTACAAATTATTACATTTCCAGCTCCAACAGTGCAACTTTGAAGTTATATGAACAGTGGAACCTTTATTTAGATAAATATCCATTTGATTACAATATTTCTTCCATTTTTCTTTTTAATGTGCCAAGTAATCACAATCCGCATTTAATCCAATTTATTATTTGTGTATCAATATTTTCCTTTTTATTTTTTGTTTTGTGTTAGGCATCACATTCTCTAAAAGAATCAAACTTACCTTCATCCCACCCATAGCTGAGCCGATCAAAACTCCGCATCTAGATTTATTTAATCCATTCATCACATCCTCTGTAATTCCTCCATCGGCCAAAGCCTTCTTGCCTGCTGTGAGCATGTAAAGCATGAACTTATCCATTCTTTTAGAAAATTTGGGTGCAACCCAACCATCTGTTGAGAAGGACTTGATCTCTCCAGCAATTCTCTGTGATAAGAAAAACCTTAGAGTAGACATCGAAATCAGTTTCCTCTAAAAAAACTAAAGGGATATCACAGGATGACATACTGTTGGAAACTGGGAACAATCGAAGGCCTCTATCTCACTAATGCCACTAACACCTTCGAGTAGGTTGCTGTAAAATACATCGGGATCATGACCAAGTGGTGTCTCCAAGCCCATACCTGTTACAACCACTCGCCTTTGATTGGTTGGAGGTTTCTTCTCGGGTGCTACTTTCATGGATGGTTGCACAGGTATGGCCACTGCTTCTCCTATAACTTATGTGAGAGCCAGTGAGTTCAAAATACAACTGAATAACCCAATAACAAGAATCCAGACTATTAGGTAGTCAAAATTCATAAAAATGGATGAATTTCAGTTTAACATATCAGTTACAATTTATGAAATTCAAGGCCCTGAAGGTAAGGTATCCATGTGACCAATCAATTCTCTTAAATTAAAATTGACACTGGCTCAGTAAGTCACAACATGGTGAACCACCCATAGATCCAGAGGCAGCCCTAAGGGTACGCAAGTTGAGCGACCGCACAAGGCCTCAAAATCGTAGGGGCACCAAATTATTATTTTTTTATAGTTGTATATTTATTTATAATTAAATATTTAAAATATAAAATTTTTATTATTATGCATAAAATATTAAAATTAAGAATAACGTGACTAACTAATTATAATTTCCTTGAATATAATATTCTTAAATAATATTCCTACCTTAAATAATGTGAGGGAAAAGGGTAAGTCAAAAAGATATCAGGCTAGCCAAAGAACTAAGAGAAAAAAGAAAAATTGAGCAACCGACTTTTCCAATCGTCTTTTTGGAGAAAAGAATTAAAGAAACAAATCATCTTTTTCAATTGCCTCAAAGATAATTGAGGCAGAGAAAAGAGAAACCAATTATTTCTTTTATATAGTAGATGAAAATGCTTCTGTAGATGATGCACAATCACATGAAGATTCTTTCAGAACCAATTATTTCTTTATATAGTAGATCAAGCAATTGGATCACTTGAACGAAGGTTTGATCAATTCAATTCATATGCAAAAAAATTTGGATTTCTATTTTCTTCTAACAAGTTAAACTCATTGGATGATGCTAATTTGAAAGCATGTTGTGATCATCTTGATATTGTTTTAAGATATGTAAATTTTTGCAATCTTGATGGCGAAGATTTATTTCAAGAGTTAAAAGTTTTGCGAAATCTTTTACCAAAAGAAATAAAGATGGCTTTTGATATATTGACTTATTTAAAAAGATTGGATTGCTTTTCGAATACATGTATTGCTTATAGGATATTATTGACAATTTCTATTACTGTTGCATTTGTTAAAAGAAGTTTTTCAAAATTGAAGTTCTTAAAATTTTATTTGCGATCAATCATGTTACAAGAACGATTGAATGAATTCGTTTTGATATATATTGAGCAAGACTTTCTAGAAAATATTGATTACAAAAGTTTAATTAGTGAGTTTGTTTCTAAAAACGCGAGAAGAAATATTTTTACATGATTTGCTGCATTTCAAGCTTTACACTTGATATATGTATTTTTTCAATGTTTGCTTATATGGAATTGCATGAAAAGGCTAGTGGCTTGGATGGTTCTTTGTTGATGACATATGAATTTTGATGAAGTTCGAGAGATGCTTTTAAGCTTTATTTATGTTTTTCTTGTTGATGTATGTATATGTTTTAGTTACTTGAAGGGGACCATTTTAAAATCTCGCAAAGGGCATCCAAAATTTCAGGGCCGGCTCTGCATAGATCCAATGGTGTCACTTTGTAAGAAATAGAGATTGTTAGGAAAAGCAAAAGCAAGACAGTGGACAACAACTACCATGGAGGTGGACAAACCTAAAAGGATCCCTCCCTCACCCACCCTGGAAAACATAAGACAATACAGGTAACTGCAAATTAATTTCTAAGACGTGAATCTGCAATCACATGCTCAAATCCAGGGCTTATCAAATAAAGAGGGAAAACAACTTGTACGAAGATCAAGAGACTAATTTACCAGAATTACTCTCCAATCCAGAAGTTTGATTGGCAATTGGTGTTTAGTTTTGATGAAGGTGGTGTTGCATTTGAGTTTGACGATGGTACAAGAGCCATTTCTTATAGAAAAGCAAAATCAGAACCCCGAAAAACTTTCTGCTATTTTTCTTCTCTAAAATAACAGATTCGTCGAAGAATTGACTAAACTATTATAGAGTAAAAACCTGTTCATGATAATTAAATTTCTCTAAGATTTCAAGAAAATGACATTTCAGACTCCATGCCTACACAATGAACCGCCATACATCACTCAAGCTTAATTACCCATCCAACAACAAATAAACGAGCCCTGGTTCTTGAAAATCCAGTCTAGAAAAGTATGAATCCCAGAGCTAAAAATATAACCTAAGGACACATTAGATTAGAAAATAAAACTCAAGAATACAGTATAATATTCTATATAATCAAACCCATCATGAGCAACATTAAACAATAAATATAACTAATTAACCTACAACTGACTCTTACTCAAATTTTCAAACTAAGTTAAGAACAAAAGCATGATGCCATACAGTGGCCACGGCGTATTAGAAACCCAAACAAAATCCCAAACAGTCGATAAACAAAAACTCAAACTATGCTTTAAATTAAAAAATACCAGGATGGACAGCAGCAGGTTGATTGAGTTTTCTGCGTCTACGATGCAGGGGAACATTTGTCGGTCTGAAGCCGAAGAAAAAATCGGCTGTGGAAAAGTTACGACTAGAAGATTTATAGAACTGGTCGCATGGCTCAAAAGCCAAGCAAGAAGTCACGACATTCCTAATGCCAGAAAACTCCGACGCAAATTTAACCAGATCCCTCTTCCTCCGGCGCGAAGCCCATTTGCCCAACCTCGAGGACATCGATGAAGACGAAAAAAATGGATTGCCCGTGGCAGAGTCATTTTGACAAGCGACTGACATGCATGCCGCCATTAGCCACGAGCACACCACTGATGACGCCCCCATCTCAATCCTCAACGCCACAAAATTAGTATTCTTTATGTATGAATATATGTCTGTGTATCAGTGTGTTTATGGGTAGGATTCGAAACGAGGACGGTGAAGTTAGCGAGAGGAAAGAACCATCTTGATGGATTAAAACGAATCTGTGAATTCTGAAGTTACAAAAAGAGTAATAGTCAGACAAGAGAGAGCAAAAGTCAATGCCATCTTTTTGGATTTTGCACACATTTGAGAGGTCACGTTTTTTTCCTTTTTTTTATTTTTTTTATTTTTTATTTTTACACGAAAATCTGAATCGAGTCATCTTCCTCATTTGAGGCTTATATTTATTTACATTCAATCTGACGCAAAGCATCTATCACCATACATATTTGTCCATAATGTAATTTTTTTTTTTTTACACAGACAGAAAATTGCAAAGAGGTCCTTGACCTTATTTCCAATTTTCAAATCTTAATTGTGAGATCGGGTACTTCTTCGATTGAAGTAGGTTCTATAATGATATCGCTCGAACCAAAGTAGAGAAAATTCTATGAATAGGGCAGATAAAGGGTAAGATGATGAGAGGTGAAGCTGCTTAGTTTCGATTATTTGAGAAACGGCAGAATGATTGAGAAAAACTTGAGTAATTCAATTTTGATTCTTTTAAATTTAAGTTAGAAAGTTAGGCCTGAGTAGAAAATAGGAATATGATATTTTTGGGTCAATTAATTAGTTGAAAAATGAAATTAAAAAAATCATATTTTTGGGATAGATTGATTAGTTGGCAAATTTATTTAGAAAAAATTAAAATAAATTAATTTATTTAATATAAAAAATTTAAAACTCGTCAGTTCTCGATTCTGAGATTGGCTCTGTTATTTAACTCAGGAAGAATCGAATCAAATAACGGGTCCAATTAAGTTCGAGAATTACTTGGAAAGGAGCCTCGTGTCACCTCATCTTTGCGAAAATCTTAGAGTCAATAAACTTCTTGATTTATATGTACAGAAAATAAAATGAGCATACACAATACATAAGTGGGATTACACATTCCTCCGATATGTCACTTTACATCATTTGAATGATTTTCGAGCATAAAAGACCTTGACAGTAACTATTGTAAAAAGCTAGGATCGCCCATAAACCCTAAGACCTCTGCTACAATTTTTCCTATAATAGATTTATACATGCTAACAATTAGAGTTTTACTACATTTTCCAAAAGTTATAGGAATTCCAGAAGATCTACTTGAGCAATCCTTACTTATTTCTCTTCTCCCATGGTGTACATGGTTTCAGTTTTCTCGTCCATAAAATCCATTTTTTGACCAATTTTGTGATCTCCTAGCAATTAGCAAGATCCAAGCTAAGAGCCGTGGATTTGTGAAGGGGACTCTCTACACCAAGCATAAGGGCAATGCCATTTGGTTTCAAGGAGGGAAAAGAGCATCCCGGTTATAGCAATAGCTTGATTTGCTTGGAGGGTTTCTATTATGAAAAGTGCATCATATTGGTCAGTACTCAAACGAATTTTCTGGGTTGCAGTCGCGTAAGAGATGGTGGTGGTCTGATTCTCCATTGGTAATTTCTTGTAGAATTGAATTGATTAATTAGAGATAGACGGGTTATCGTCCACCAAGTCGACTATGGGTTTGGTGGTGGCAGTCCATGGCTTTGGATTGTGTTTGGTTGGATGATGCGTGGGGGTGGGGGTGGAGGTTGGGTTGGGTTAGTTTGGGCGATGGCTAGAAGGCAAGGAAATGGTAGTTTGGTGGTGGTTGAAGGCTGTGGAGTTGTGGTGATTTTGGGAAGTGGCTGATTAGTTGATTGCTTGTAGGCTGTGGGAGGTGTCGACGGGTTTGGTTAAGGTGGGGATTGGGTGTGGTGGTGGTGGTGGTGATGGTGATGGCGATGGCAGCTTTGGGAAGAAGAAGAATAATAATTTTTTTTTTTTTTAAAATTTAGTTGTTCTAATTGTTAATAATATTTGGAAAAATGTAAACATACCATTTTGCCCTTTTTAGTTTAATCAAAACTGATTAAATTTTGATTCTTTTGGTCAACTAACTATCAAATAAACGGTTTCGGACCTCGAGTGCATATTTTTGAAAAGTTTAAAACTGTGAGTAACACAAAATGAAGTTTAAAGTAAAATCTGTAAAAAAGTGAAAGATTTGGTACCATTATTGCAATTTTCCCTACTATTAATAAAAGAAAGATTGCGGGCTTTCTTGAAAAAGTAATATTTGAACAAAATGATGGGTAGCTATCAATGTTTGAAAGTTGTATCGAACGTCAATCCAAAAAAAGTTAAGAATCGAAGAGTTGAATCGAGGTTTAATCAATTATCAAAAAATAATTAAAAATGTACATACTTTCGGGAAAATAAAATAATTCCAAATCTAGACAGTCAACTATAAACTGCAGCCATGCCAGTAGCATTTCTAATTTACTATCAAGATTAAATTAAATATTCTTTGTGTTAATTAATAATTTAATGCAACACAATAAATAAATATATAAGAGTATCTTCAAAAAACTCTTTATTTATAAAGAGCATCTTATACATGATAAAGATCATTTTTAAATTTAGAGTGTAATTTTTTTTATACTCTCTATTTTGATTTTGTTTTTTTTCAAGGAACATTTAATAATTTCTCTACATATTTATTGAAATATAATTTTTTTATATATTAATGGCCAGTCAATTCAAATTGTACAAGCTTACACCCCTCTCACATGAGGGGGGTCCATACTAATCATGAGGTTCCCTCATGTGAGGAGGGTGTACATCTT
Organism: Olea europaea var. sylvestris; assembly: GCF_002742605.1. Classification (NCBI taxonomy): domain Eukaryota; kingdom Viridiplantae; phylum Streptophyta; class Magnoliopsida; order Lamiales; family Oleaceae; genus Olea; species Olea europaea. The sequence goes on along the minus strand of NC_036247.1, from coordinate 29,967,026 downwards.
GCAAGAAAATTTTAAATTGTAAAATATTGAAATTTGAAATGTATAAATTGCAATCATTGTACATTAAAAATATAGAGTGAGTTTGTCTCTATAAATTTGGAGAGTCAAACGTATTCTCTACTTTAAAAAGTTAAAATAGAGAGTTTCTTGGAACTCGTCTCGAAAATAAACAGTATTTTCTTTTTAAAGAATATTTTGGAAATGCTCTAAAATGTGAAAGAAGTAAAGTGATAGGACACACCACATCTTTTGGAAATTGTGATGAACATAGCCATAGTCATAGAACGAAGCCGCCGAAAATGAAAGAGAAACGGCAAAAATTAGTTCATAAATCTAAAAATATAACAGAGGGGAAATAAAGCAACACCAATCTTCGTTTCTTTAGCCGCGTCAAAGATGAGGTGAAAAGATTTAGGATCATTTTCTAGATCTAGAAAGAAATTGAAAAATTAGTGAAATTTTTATTTTATTTTTTTGAAATTAGATCCTAATCGGTAAGGTCACGAAAATCGTGTCCATGTACACTGATTTTCGATTAACCACCGATTTAACAATTTGGCAATGGTTTTCAAACGAACAATTTCTCAAGCATAACTAAACTAGTATTTCTATTTGATTTTTAGAACATTGATAATTATATTAACACTGCGAGTTTTATAAGTTGTACTACATTTTAATCAAATTAAAATTCTCAATATTTTCTCATTATAACACTCATATTCTTAACTTTTTTTTCGTTTAGTTCTTATTTTCTTATTAATTAGCTCATCTCATTTGTGTGATGATTTCTTTCAAAATATACAGTTTGCGTGCTTTGAGATGAGGAAAAAAAATTAGCATACTTTTGTATTTATATTTTTAAAATATGATAAAAAATTAAGACATTTTATGACCTCTTTGCAAACTTTTTAGATGAAAATCATTATCAGAATGAGATCTTCTAATTAATGAAATATTGAAAATAAGAATTCATTGACAAAAACCTTAAATACATAAATGTTAAAATGAACAAAGATCGAGGACCTTAAATATAATTAAAATAGGTGAAATAATAAAAATTAATTATTCTAATTACCACATGAATTGACAGAATTAACCTTGACCCTACTTTGTCCATTTTCCGTACTCTCACTCCGGAAATCCCATTTCTTTTCTCTAGAAATTGTTTTGGGGTTGTTTTAGGTAGGAAACGTTGCATGACAGATTTACTTTTAAAGGTTGGTTGAATGGCCAACTTTTTTCTAAGAAGTAAAAAATTGTATTTTGGAATAGTGGTTCATGGAAAATGTCTGATTATAAAATAAGGAAAAGTTTTGAATTTTTATGTTATATTATTTTATTGAATAATGTGTGATTGAATAGAAAAGAAAGATACACGTATTTTGAAAAAAATAGAATCAAACAAGTTCTTAGTTTTCATTATGTGAACAGTGCAAAGTGCAACTCTTTTTGTCTTTTTTCTACATAACACTCAAGACTTGGCATACGTTTGGCTTAGGAATTTTTATGCTCACATTTATTTATAAGTATCATTCACTTGTCATTTTTATATATTTATATTTAAATCGTTTATAAATACTTCTAATACATATTTTAGATGTCTAGGCATCATTATGATCAACAAGATTCCATACTCAGAGGATGTTTGGTCGGTATTAAAATTAGATTTTTAGTAGATTTTGATAGAAATTTTTGAAATGTGTAATTGAAAAGTTGTGAGACCCGTGAAAGATGTGGTTAATATTGATCTCTTTGAAAGTCTGATTAAAATCTATGCCAAACAGAGGCTTAGCTTTATTATTGAATTGTTAAGCTGATTCTAGTATTAAGTTCCCGTTTTGTATCAATTTTTCGTTCCAAAAAATCAATTTTTTTTACCATTATTCACTATTTCGATCGTCATTTTTTACTTCTTCACTCACAAATAGGATCCAATTTTCTCTATAACAGTCAAAAAATCAATTCTCATAAACATTATCGAACAGGCCTAAATATAAAAAAAAAATCTAAAAGTTAAGACGCGTATTAATAGTCTACGTTGGGCTTTAAACCATTGGAATTTCACAAGAGTATATACTATTACTGGTAAATCATGTACTTTATTATATTGAATAATTCAGCCCCTGCTCGAGACCTATTTTTGGAGGAAAATGTATTTTGGAATAACAATTTTTTGAAAAATGTGCGATAAAAAAATTTGAGTCCACGCATAAAATTATTTTATGAGATAATATGTGGTTGAAAATGAATTTTAAAAAAAGAGTGGATGATGGGGTTTGAAAAATGTCGATGCTTGGGGGATTAAGAACACTCTCATTGCCGACTTCCAATTTCTTTTTAAGCCAAACAAACTATTATTTATTGGCATTATTAAGGACATGTATGAAGTAGAATTTTTAGAATAAATTTTGTAAAAGGTAATACTTTTGAATAATGCATGATTAAAAGATTGGAAAAAAGTTGTGATTTCATGTGTAAAATTATTTTTTATTGAGAGAGTGTGTTATTAAAAATAAGTTTCGAAAAAAATGAGTTTTAAAAAATCAGTCACACAAGGGCTAAAACTTGAATTTTCATTTAAGACATCAGGTTTTAAAATGGTATCAGTGTCCGTTAATTTTAAACGAGCGATTAGGTCAAATTAAGATTCAAAAAAGCATATGAATTTCAAAATTCGTATATTCAAATGCGTCACATTTTGCAGGTAGATGTTAAAAATAAAAATTATATATTGAATACTGATGAAATAAATCCACAAACCATCATTTAGGGATCCAAAAACGACTTATTTTATTTATTTATTTCTAATTTTCTTAATTATAATTACATTAGGATTTTAATTTCATTTACAATTAATCGTTATCTTAATTCTTGATTTAACCAAGATATTGGTAAATAAAGATGTGGTCTTCAATATCACTTATAAGAATGAAATTATTCGCTTAATAAAAAAAATAAAAAAAATTACGGAAGTTTATAAAGATAGTGATTATCACTCTACTTCTACTTTTTAATTTTCTTTTTTTTTTTCCCACTAGTTTATTCCAACCTCTTAATAATTGGAAAGTACAACCAAAAAGACGTGAAACGCTACTATCAGGTAAACAAAAGAAGAGATAAGGTAATTTGTAAAAATTATTACATAAATAAATATATATTGGTATCTCTCTTCCGCAAGTCTTTTATCAATTACAGGTTAAAGAATGCACGATCTTAAGAGTTTGTTCAAACTTTACATTTATTATAGTTTAATTTAAAGAAAGAGTAAGAGTGCAGCCTAGCCAAAAAAAAAAAAAAAAACCCATTTATGCAAATTCAGTTACTTGTACTTCTACAAGCAATGATAGTAATCATCAACTCTTTCAACCTTCATTCACGAAAGTCAATTTCTGATGGCACAAATCACAAGAATACCTAGAGATACATTTATTACGAAATGCATACTAATATAGGAGTATGATTGAAATGAGGATAATCCTGACGGACTAGGCTTTGGATGAATTCTTAAATTTAATTCTGGTGATATGGGGTGAATTGCATTTGTGCCATGAAATATAGCATGTGAACAAAATTGTGACAACAAGTTAGATTAGGTTGGTTCTAGAGCAAGGGATCCTATTTTATAGTCAATTCTGGAGCATTTCGATGGACTACGTGGGTAATGCAAGAGCACACTTGAAACGAGAGTGATTTGACAATAGCTTTTGGACAAAGCAATGAAAATACCCTACTACAAATATGCTCCATTGATTAAAAAATAGTCATTCATATAACCAGGGCCAAAATTTCAACAAAAGAGATGGGACAAAATGTGATTTATATATATATTTAAAAACTTCAAAATTTTATATAATTTCAAATGTTGTGCGACCCGTCGCTACCTACCACCATAACTAATGTCACTAGTTTAACTTGACCAAATACCCAACCTAATAATTGTTCACTTGAATATTAAAGTACGTTTCCACTTTTTCTAGCAATAAAATATCAACCATCCAAGAAACATGTAATGTTCTCATCATGTGTATGTATCTTTATTAATGCAGATGATCATGAATCCCTTGGTTTTATCGTCCAATGCATTAAAATACATCACAACTTCATTGACCAATGAATCAAAAAAACTCACTATCACATATACCTGTAATGATTTTTACTAACGATGAATAGCATTATTCAAACACATATAGCTGATCTTGAAAATTGTACAGGTAGCACCCAGCAATTGTTCTCAAGTTTTCAGACTCTTCTTAATTTTATTCATGTCATATGCTGCAGGTACAAAGAAAAATGCATCAGAACTGATAATTCACATTTAACTGTCCCATTAGCTAATAAATTAGAGGCGAGCAAAAGCTTAGGCACGTTCCAAACACTGTTTTCATGCACCATATAACATAAAGGAGATCATAGCAGAAGAAAAAGAAAAAGAAAAAGAAAAGGTAATTCCAATTTGCATACAGAACCCTCCACCATTAGCATGTCTTAACAGAACAGATCTTTACATCATCAAAGAAATAAACCTAACTGGAGGTCCGCTACAAGGCAAAAACACGGGGTTCATCCTCTATCTAGAATAAAACAGCTGCAATTACAAAAGGTCATTGTCCAGGCAATATGTTAAAATACACATGGTAAACCATAAATCATTTCTAGTAACAACAGTTTAATTTCACAAGGATTCTAGTTCCTTAACTTCATCTTTTCCATATATTCTCCCTGAAACCGTGGCTGGATAAAAGCTCCTAGCTTGCTTAAAAGACCTGATCCTTCCCAGTGAGCTGGTAAGCAGAACGCCATGCAAAATCATTCTTTACTGGAAGAACAGCCAAAAAAAGACTCAACTAAAAGTCACAGAATCTCTCACCAGAGCACAGATCGCTGATCCCAAAGTTCATCCCTCTCAAATTCACAATATACATCCAATGGCTGGGTAGAGTAGCATTTAGCAATTGCTTTGCCATGGACTGGATTCACTGTCATGTTTTCCTTTTACATTTAATAATATACTACAAAATAGAAGGCGTTTTTTGTTTAGACATCTTCTCAACAATCATCTAAAGTCCACAACTTCAGCATGCTCATACTCTCAGGTGCAAAATTACTTTGCGTTGACTTCAGCATCCATGTTTTCCTTGAATGCCTTTCCCTTGACTGGGTACCACAAATCATCAGGATTGAGAGGTATGCAATTGGGATCAAGTTCAAAGGAACCTTCTGGAACTCCACTTCTTTCAGCACCATTCATTCTAAAACAAGGAATTTGATGAGAGAACCTAAACAGCTCATTGGGCCGTATCAAAAATGAATCAGCCTCACTCTTGCCCATTCGCTGAAATAGGCTCACAAATCCTCTAACTTTATCCAAGTAAGCAACCTTCACACCATCACCTGCAACAAAATCAGAGAGAACCTCCACAATTTCATATTTGAAATGTTTAGGATTCTTTTGGTTGCAACTCCACCTTATATCCCAGTCCCTGAAAAGAGCCCAAATCTCCCCTTTCCTAGGATATATTACTAAAGAACCTCTCTTCTTACCTTTCTCATAAAGCACTTGATGAGAGAATGTAAAACGATCAGAAGTATATTGAGTCGTCTCACGCTTGAATCGGCCACAACCAACAGGTAACTCCTTTCTAACCCAATTCTTCTCATCTTCATCTTCTGGATCAGCTTCTAACCAGGTAATTTGCAATTTAAATCCAGGACTCTCTACCTTCTTGACCAGTGCATAGAATCTTGGCATGCCATCTAATGTATCAAAACAAGCCCACATTTGATCAACAGCAAAACAGCTTTCCTCTCTGCCCTTGTCAAAATCATTGAATTCTGGATCGGGACACTCATATATTTTTTCATCTGAATCTGATTGAGAATCATCTATTTCTTGAGTTCTTGTGTTGTCTGCATCAGTATGAAAGCTATTTGCATCACCACCCGTCAAATCTTCAGTATCTAGAGAATCCTCTTGCTCTTCTTTACTATTACTACATGATCTCTTTGGAGGGATGGCAATGTCATTGTAGTCATTGTCATCATCAATTTCATTGTATGAGATATGCTGCCTTTGCCTAGTTGATCTTCGTACAATGTGGTTACTATTAAGTCCAGAATCTCCCATGTTAGCAGGATCTCCAAAATTTTCCTCAACAGTCACATCTTCTATGTCATCACTACTTGATGTATCACAACTCTCGCTAGATTCCACTGCCCTCTTCCTTCCCCTCTTCCTATTTTTGTTTTTCTGATCTCCTGGTTCTCTAGTCATTTCATCCCCATTGGAAATTCCACCACTCGTTGAATAGAAATTCCGCGTCTTTCTTTCTTTCACTTTCACATCCCCACTGACCTTGGCAGTGCTATTGGTCCGCATACCTGATTCTGATCCAAGTGCTTTACCACTAGCACTCCCCTGAGATCCTGCACCAGGAGCTGGGAATGTAGTGTTACTTTGCACACCCTTTTTCGGGGGGCCCTGGTTTGGTATCCCTGCTTTCGAAAACACGTGTGGAGCACTGGGTTGACTACATTTGGATCCTACGGAAACACCTTGGGAACCTACATCATAAGCAATAAAGGTTTTTAAGCAGTAAGGGCACTGCAAAGATTTGTTCCCATTTTCTTTCTGGCAAGGGAATTTAATAATGCAAAACGGGCAACAAGTCCAGAACATTTCCTGTCCAACTGTAGAATTAAACCCTGTTGCTTGATGATGATTCAGACCACTGAATTTATCAGCAAAATAGTTTGGGACTTTGTTTTGGAATCCATATTGTTTCTTAAAAGAAGGATTTATGTTTATGTGATGAGGGGTTTGATTTGATGGAGTTGATCGAACTGAAACTCTAATCTTACTGTCAAATGAAGTCCTCTTTGCTGGGTCCGTAAGCACTAAATTTGCTTCCCCAATCAGCTTAAAAGCAGCTTCTGCACCAGGAAATCTGTTCTTATCAGGATGGAGAACTAGTGCAAGTCGTCGGTATTGTTTCTTGATAGTCAATTCATCAGCCAACTTTCCAACCCCAAGGATTCCGTACCAGTCCTTTTCGGATCCCAAAATCCTATTTTTAGCTGCACAGTGAACATCACATATGGCCAGCATCTGTGGTATATTCTCAAGTTCAGGGTACAAATTTCGTGCTTTCAAGGCAATCTTTCTCGCCCCTTCAAAGTCATTGTTCTCCATCTTCTCCTCTGCAATCCTTTTGGCTCGAGAGGCCTCATCTTTATTGCACTCCATCCTCAACAAGCAGTAGTAATAGGAAAGTCTACTACTCAAATTTTTCAAAGAGTAGTAATCAACAGAACTGCAAATTCTCTTCCTGCTCAAACCAGATAACTATGCTCTTTCCCCCAAGACAACACTGCAAACAAATGCAAAGATATTTCCATAGGAATTACTTTCAAGTTCATTCATTACCAAGTTCACCTTTTTGTAACAAAAGGGGGGGAAAATTTTTGAAACAACCATGATGAAGCAAAAAACAGCAAGCAAGGAAGCTTTCTTAGGCTAAATATAAACAAAATAAAATGAAAAGTGCAGCACGACAATAGTTATTACAAATTGAAGCCTCTATAGCTGCAATGCAGAGATGTTTAAATGGCAATTGGATAATGAGAGAACTATTGGACCGCCCAACAATGGGCATAGACGCAAGGCACAAAAACCTCAAAAGAGAAACAAATAAGAACCGTCTATCAACATATATTACCGGGGAAATCAAAAAAGTCAATTCACGTTCCATCGGACAATCAAGCTTTCACAGCTTGCATTATATGATGATAAGATACATCTTTACAGTAGATGGATAAATCATTTTTTATAGGCCGCCACAAAGTTTTTCAACTCAACTCTTCGCCAGTAGGTCATTTCATTAACCATGGCACTGTTCCTGTTATCTATGTTCAGTATTTTCATTGTTTAACCAGAAATATGCACATTGTAAACCGAAGAACTAAAGAAACATGAGAAAAGAAAAATGTCCACTCACTCCGAGACAAGGTGGGTGGTGGGGTAAGAAAACAGTATGGGGAATAATGTGATCACAAAAGTAATCAAGAAGAGGACTGATTCACAGATAACTCTACCAAACATGATTTCAAGTGTATGACCAAGTAGAAGTGAATAAAAAAAATAAATCAGGTAACTAGGTTCATTCTGCTCAACTCCATTAAAAGCTTGATTCTGGCCACAGAATCTTGATAACTCTACTAAGTCAAGTGCATACAAGTAGAATTCAATTTAAAAAATAAAATAAAAAAATCAGGAAAGTAGGTGATTCTGTTCAACTTCCATAAACTGCACGGTATTTTCATTGAACCAGATTTTTTTCCTTTTAACTTTCTTTTTGCACATAACCCCTATTGTGCTCTTCATTATAAAACTCTGCGTATTCTGTTGAATCATAGGAAGCTGCACAAGTACAGATGTTTTAACATTTAAAGTTTTATTCCCACTTCAATCAAGTTATGGTTTGTGTCTAGTCAATCACAGATTTTTTAACCTTAAATTTTTATTCCCCTTGATCATGTTATAGTTTACTCTAGTCAATTTTATCCTTTTCTTGCTATTTGTTAGGTTACATATTTTGTTTAGGAATTGACCCAAAAATGAAAATTTACCATAGCTATCTTTCTCCATACCAAAAGATTTATTGGTTCTATTCTGACTACGGACGACAATCAAGCTGGCCAACTTAGGCAACCAATGGCTTGGCCCGGAAAAAGCCTGAGCCAGCCCAGCTTGAGCCCCATTTGGGGTTCCGGGCCGAGCCCAACCAGAGCCGGCCCATGTGGCTCACGAGCTTTTTCATTCAAAAAAATGAGAAAAAAAAACTGTAAAGGCAGCAACACGCTGCCTTTTATAAGCCAGCAGCCTGCTGCCCTATTTTTAGGCAGCCGAGTGCTCTTTTTAGGCAGCATTAACATTTTATATATCTATAAATAAATAAATAAACCAAGCCTGCCCGGCTCAAAAAAGCTTGAGCCTAGATTTCTTGGCCGAGCAAAAGCTCGGCTCGACTCATTGACACCAGTAATCCTGACACAAAAATACTCAAATTGATGGCACCAAACACACACAAAGTATGGAAACAATCGCATCCAAGTAAATTCCTTGTACTACTATCTTTTCTATTTTCATCTGTACTTTTTTCTCATCCTTCCATTATTTCGAGCTTCAATATAGTCATTGCTTTATGCCACAAAAGTATAGTGCCAATACCAATAACAGGAGGACACCTTGTGACAAGTGAGACGGTAAACTATTTTTTGTCTGTGCCTGCATCGTGAACAGCAACTACAACTTGTCATTCAGCCTTTTGAAGGTCAAAAATGGAAATCTACCAATTGGTTTTGCTTAGAAATATTGTGATTAATTAACAGTAAACCATCGTAACTGCATCTATCAAGCATACTAGCATGCTTAATCCTCAAGGATATAAGTTGAAAACTTACTCCCTTTCCTATATTCAGGACCAAGAACAGGCTGTAAACAAGGGGACGTTCAGAAAAATAGAGTTTCTAAAGGAATATTAACATACAAATAATATTTCAAGCCCAGTATACACAAACAAGAATATTTTACAATTACAGAATTTTATTTCAAGATTTAAGGTTACACTTTTACCAAGCCGCTGAAAATTTATTATCATAATTTTGCACAATTTCTCCTTTTTCAAAAATAAAAAATAATATAAGGGTGAAGAACACATATAGCCTATGTTTGGCCCCCATTAGTTCAAAAATTATTTTTTTAAAAACTCATTTTCAACCATACATTCTCCTATAAAATAATTTTACAAGAGAGAGAGAGAGCGCGCTTTAATGAATATTGAAAGAATAGGTCCTGAATTTAACTATTGAAAATCTATATTATGTAATTAATTGATACTCTAGGCTCACTTTTATATTTCTTATGTTTCTTGTGTTCTTCAAAGTATACATAATGAATGATAGCAAGAATGGTCTACAAGACATTACAACTAGACCATAACGAATGCTCTTTGTTCATAAATCATGTGAAGTTAGGAACTAATGGAGTAATACATCAAAGGTACTATGTTGAACTAATAACGTACGACCCCCATCACTCTCGTTACCTTTTAGTTTGACCATGATAACATTTTGACCAATTAAAAAAATACTAATGCAAAATAGGTGAAATAAAGCATATTAAGGAGTATCACGAGTCAAACAAGAGTTTGAAAATGTTGTAAACAAATGCTTTAATGAAATTAAAATTTTCTTATAATGTAATTAGTGAATATTCATAAATGAACTCTTACCAGGTTGATGTACGTGTCCAACGGAAATACATTCTCAAGATCTATAAACTCTCCAACCATTCAAGAAACATATGAGATCCATCATTATATTAAGCAATCTAGAGTGGTAGCATAGAAAAACTGGTTTCTTCTATGTCTACATTGCAATTACTCCATTTCTAAAAATTGAATGGGCAAATAGATATTTTCTTTGTTATTAATTAGTGAAAATTATTATGTTCTAAGATTTGGGATTATCTACATTACAATTTGCAGACTTAGGCAAATGCCTCACTCTCGAATATCAAGTCTTACTTTCCTGAAACATTATCTCATAATGTCAAATGCCATGTCTTATACGATTCTTAGCAGGTTGTCTCACTTTCAAGAGGATTCATAACTCATTCAATCAGAACCAAGATGAAATACAATGGGTTATAAGGAAACATATAACGTTTTGGAAACAACATACACTTTTATGATTACTCTTATCATGTTGTGATTATCACTATAATAAATGTTTTCCATGCTTTTTCTTTTTATACATGGTGCAAGTTGGACGGACAGAAATATTAAGATTTTGGATAAGAGCCCACCTCGCTTTCCAGGAAAGGCTCAGTGATGAATTTCAATCATGAATTTAAAGTTGTGAATTTATACACTCCACAGTACATACTTTTTCAATTTAACCATTCATGTACAGCACTTTCCCACTTTATTTCATTAACAATTTTAAAAATTATGAAAAAGAAAGTACTGATCCTCGGAATCATCGAAACCCATTAACATTCTCATTTAGAGAGTGTTTGGTGGGAATTAAATTCAGATTTTATAATAGATTGTGATGAAAATTTTTGAAATGTGTGGTCGAAAAATTGTAAAACTGAAGAAAGATGTGGTTAATATTAATTGTTTAACTTTGACTTAGATTAAAATCAGATTTTAATCCCAACCAAACAAGCTCTTAGATGGGTTTGTACACATCCAACATATGAGAAAGAACATTGGGCAGATTTATATATAAATCTTAAACAAAAATTTACAAAAGAGAAATCAAATACATGCAACATAAACAAACCAAAAACAGAAGGCAACGCCATTATCTCACTAAAACTGCATAACCTATTAACCATACAACAAAATTTAAAATTATGTTTAGCAAAAATGAATAAATATAAACAATGTGCAATTTAAAGCAAGTAATATTACTAAGATAAAGTTCAGATTTTTCCCTTTATTCTTGATCCCTAAAGCAATTATCCATAAAAATTCAAAATGTTCAAAGATCAACTTTCCTAGAGAGTAAAAAGTCGATCCAATTTCATGAAAAATGAAATGAAATTAGGAATTAATATCTTCAAAACCCTAGAACTCTGAAATGTTGAAAGGGAGCACATAAATCATAAATTGGATCGAAATATCAATCAAAATGCAAAATAAAAATTAAACAAACACAAAAACTGGAAGCGAAAACTTCTTGAACCTCAATTCAAACAGCCGACCCGTAAAAAAATTGGACGAATTTCAACACACAATATTCTCGGTATATAAATTAAATACATAAATAAATGAACAATGCATGTATGTGTATGTAAACATACGAACCTCGTATCTTTTAGATAGAAACGCTCACTGTTTGGAATACAGAAAGAGAGAGAGGTGCTTAAGTTTAAACTTTTAAAGTGCGTTTTTAAAATCTTCGGGCAAAGAGAGGGAATGAAATGGCGGGAAGAAGAAAGCAAAAATTTTGGGGTAGAACAGAGAGAGAGAGAGAGCGAAAGGATTTTCTGTGATTTGTAATGTCAATCGGCGCAATTGAATCTGGAAGCATCCACACTTTCACGTTTAGCAATGACACACTCTGAAAGATGAAATATTTTGCAGGTAAATTTTGAATTTTTATTTTTAATTTTTCTATTCTCCAAAAATTTACTATTTCAAAACTCATTTTAATTAGCCCGTTTGGCTCCCATTTTTTTCCAAATTAAAATCAGTAAAATAGTTTTTTTAAAAAATGAATTGTTTAAACGGAAGGAAAAAGATTTCAATTTACGTATAATATTATTTTATGAAAGATTGTGTGATTCAAAATAGAAGAAAGAAAAATGAAATTCAATTTAATGGGGTCAAACAGAGGCTATATTAATAGACAAACATGCACTTAATATTAACATTAATTTTAATTAAACATTACAAAAATTTACTATAACTATTCTTTTCTCCATTGCTTTTGCTTATTTTTGTAACTTCACTCCTTTTTACCAAAATTAGTTTTTAGCTCTCCCAAATAAGGGGTGTTTGGAAGTGATTTTTCACCCCCAAAAAATTAATTTTTTTATCCTTATTTTACTATTCTAACCGTAGAATTTGACTTTTTCTCTTACAGATAACCCTCACTTTTCTCCTAATGGTCATAAAATTAATTCTCAAAATCACTCTCAAATGGGGCATAAGCATTTATAAATAATTTGAGCTAAATGGGGCTTTTTATAAGAATTCGATCAAGTCCATGTCTATTGGCCCGCTTGTTAAAAGTTCAGTCTGAAATTGGCCAAGGCCCAATATAATTTGGGCTGGGCCATGAACTTTTTCCAGCCTCATTTGCACGTCAATTATCGAGAATTAGGTAGTCGAGAAAATGAACAAATTGAAATCATACTTGTAGTTGCTCGAAAAATAGTTTGACGTTAATTCAAGTATGAGAGAATTCACGATGTTTCTTTAAAATATTTTTGTTCAATCTAGCGCTCAAAGTTATGAACAATTATCTCCCAAGATATAAAGGATTTTCATTATATAAAAGTCGCACATCAATTACCTTTATCACTCAATTTTGACACGAATGTTGGAGTGGAATATTTACACAAAAATTATGCTTGTGGGAAATTATGGAGTAGAATCAAATCTTATTATGCAACAAAAAGTTCAAGGAATGCCCTATATATAACAAACTAAGATGTGTTCGGATGCTTTATAAAATGCGAAAGTCGTGGAAATGGATGGAAAAGATGGTGGCCAAAATTTCCTTTTGGAGGCCACACTGGCTCGACTGGCCGCAACCTGCAAACATTTTGGATCTGCACTTCTAGGTCGTAGTAATCTATCCGTTAGGTTATTATTTGGTTCAAAACTTGGCAAGTTTTGTCAATTTTCATCCATTGTTGTGTCCCTTTAAATCTAATGGTGTTACTAGTTGGAAATAAATAAGAACTAACATCTACAGACTCCAAAACATCATAAACATTGAACCTCTCCATCAGCAAAACAGCTCCCTAGGTTTTACAATCTTATGTTGTCTGTCCGCCTTTGATGGCCATTTTTTCCAGTCACGTGTTGAGAACAAAGATCACCTGCTAGTTCACACACTAAAATTTTGGACCTATATAAGATTTATAATCTAGGTATGGTGCTAGTGGCGGATTTAGTATTCGAGCAGTGGGGTCAGTTGCTCCCACACTAAATTTTAAATCCAAGATTTTGCACAAGATTTTCAAGAAATTCCTTATAATTTTCAATTTTACTCTCACTATTAAAATTTATGAAATTTGTCCCGACAACTCTACAATCTTAGTTAGGTCGTGTTTCTATGCCAGTTTTTATAAAGATGTGTGGGCAGGATTGAAATGCTTGTTTTGCATGGTTTTTCTTCTACATGACAATCTGTTTGTGCTTGTTGGTGTTTCTAATTATTTTCGCGAGAGAGTAATACACGTATATTTTGTGATGGTCATGAAATTTTCCGTAACAATGCGAAAATTTTGGCTTCTTATTTCCTTTCTAGTTTATGGCACCATAAATTACCTGTCAAGTTAAGCCCTCGTTTGGCCCCTTTAAAACTCTTCAATTTAATTCAATTTTTTCTCTATTTTATTTTTAACCACACAATTTTCAATAAAATAATATTACACTCAAATTGAAAATTTTTCAACCTCATAATCTTCAAAAAATAATAATATCCCCCTCATTATAAATTCAAATAATGAGGGTCAAACGGGGCGATTTTTGATCTTGCAGATCAACTTCGCTGTAGTTGGTCAAGTGCTTGATTCAAATTTGGGTCAGAATCATTGCTCAATTTAGCTTATGGGAAGAAAAGGAAAGCGCACACATGTCACAATCTTGTCCGCAACAATACTGTTGGGAACATGGGATTTTAATTAAATTGTGTATATACAAGAATATAAATAATTTTGTAAGAATAAGTGTTTTAGAAATTACCTTTATAGCACGTTTTACAAAAAAATCTTCGTGTTTGATCTCTTGATTCCACCTTTCAAACCCGATGCTCTCCCTTGTTTTTCAGAAACTCAAATTTGTAGGAAAATTATATGCGTGGGTGCAACAAGAATTAACCAACAATTAAACTAACAGACTGTTTGGGAGTGAATTTTTTGCCTAAAAAATAGATTTTTTGACCGTTATTTTACTATTTCAGTCGTCATATTTGACTTCTTCTCTCACGGGTGGACCCCACTTTTCTCCTAACGATCAAAAAATCAATTCTCAAAATCACTATCGAACAGGCTCTAAATATATGTGCCCATTGATATGGACATGAGTTGGATAAAAAATAATAATAATACAATTTCAAAAGGACTCTTCCTTTTTAGTTTTAATACAAATCAAACTCTTCCATATATAAATGGCACGTGTGATACGTTCTGGTTTAACTAACTAATTCTACTACAATTAACATTAAATTATAATCCTTAATTTATTTCAATTCTTATTTTGAAAGCACCAAGATTGAATCAGGCTCAATTAAATAAACTCCAATAAATTAATGTTGACACAATCAAATCTTGATCATTCAGGATAATTTATTGATTTTATCCTATTCCACTAAACATTAAACCCTCCATTTTGTATCGACGGTTCATGTGTTCACCTCATAATATTAATTCAATAATTAATATTGAATTACTAAATTCAAATTTAATTGTCTAGTAAAAATCCGTTAATTAAAACAAAACGTCTATACTTTTCAATATTATTGTGCAAAACGTTCATAATTTTCATTTTTTTGACATTTTCATTTTTCATTGTGGAAATCATCATTTTTCATCTATTTTTATGTGAAATAACAAATATACCCTCATATTTACGTAAAACAAAAATAAAGAACAAATTACAATCATACTTCTAAACTTTTAAAAATGTGCAAATGAGTTCAAATAAATTGTTAAAATATTAAAAGAAAAAATCTATCTCTCACCACCACCACCACCACAACGAACAATAAACAATTTTCAACAATATACTCCAAATCACTAGCTATATATTATTGGGCAATGGAACGGTCACTGCCCCGATTTCAAACTCGTGGCTGTCAGAAGAATTGGAGGGGATAGAGATCACCCCAAAAATTTTGATTTTCTAATTATTTATTTTGGATTTTTTTGAAAAAATTTGGGAGTACAGCAGCAATTTATTCTTTCTTTTTCTTTTCTTTTTTGTTTTATTTATATAGAAGGGCATATTTGTCATTTTATATTAAAAATTGATGAAAATGATAATTTCCACAATGAAATGTGAAAATGCCAAAAAAATAAAAGGTATTAACGTTTTACACAATAATATTGAAATGTAGGGATGTTGTGTTAATTTCCCTAAAAATTCATTTGGCGTCACGATCTCGCTATTAAATATTTTATGGTTTTCACGTCGCGAATATACATTCTCTGATTATTCCATTTTAATTCCCAAAGTATCGAGATATTGATATTTGATCGTGATCTCACCCATAGATGATTCAAAGCACTTAAAATTAGTAATCGAAATCTATTATTCACTGAGGGTTGATGTATAATGTACAATAGTCAAGTGAAATTAAATTTCAGGTGGTCTGATTCAATACATTCAGAAATTTACATTCAAATCTATTGTCAAGTTAAAGATGAACTTCAATACTTCTATCGAACAAACATAATGAAATCTAAAATAATAAAAATAAATAATCGAAAAAATAAGCTATTTTTAATTTTAAAACATCACGAATGAAATATATTTACTCGATGGGCGAAAAACTTATTCAACAAATCTCCGACTTCTTCCCATAGTAAATGGAACATGTTGAGTGCACCCGGTTCCTTGACCACTTCAGAAATATAACATTCATAATTTATTTTTGTTTCCACCAATAATTATTACGTGCAGCTCAATATCAATTAATTGAGATATCTCAAAATAAATGTTGAGGACCGAGAAAAAGGAGGGTCCAGCGATTATGCCTGGTCATTTAATGAAGACTCAACATCACATGGGAATGGGGAGAAAAAAATGAGGTACTTGAAGTGATGAATGGGACATGGATGATGGAATTTCGTAAATGTATTGTTTTACTAGATAAATAAATAGTCTATCTTCGATTTCATATTGGGATAACAAAAATTAACACCCCGTGGTGAGGTGGGCGCGACGATACTCCACCCCGAACCCTTCCCGTGAAGAGAGAAAAAAATAATAATAACAACCAAATAAATTGGACGGCAAACGGGACAAGCTGTCGCCCCGCCCCTATCCCAAGCCATCTAAGGCAAGGCACGGCTCGGGGTTAGGGTGGGGGTGCCCCACTGCCATCACTAATTCCATCCAAGATTTAATTGATTATGAACGGCTTAGCAATCAAATTCCTCTACTGGTTAGTTGTTGGACAAGAACTCTGTTTAAAAGTTTCGAATTTAAGAATTTATTCACTGAGACAAACTTTATATCCTAATAGATTTTAAAATTTGGCAATATAGATTAATATTGTCAGATCACCCCCAGCTTAACATTCAATTAGTGAAGTTTTCACAAACATCAATCTTAGAGCATTGGACTTGAGATAATCATGCCTAGATACTAGACATGTTGATGAGTTGATCTTTGTACATAAGAAAACGGGAAGATGCGAACTTTGCTGTATTAATGATATTAATGATACATATAATTCTTGGCATATGTCGACAAAATGGAGAGAGCTACCATTGTTTCGTAATACTTTTTATTTGTCACATAAGGTAGGTCAAACTCGATTAGACTTGTGAGCTACACAACCTAACGTAGGTAGACTCAACTTATTTTACATCCCAATAGAATTTCTATATAAATTGATTGATGCATAGCACAAGTTACCAAATCCAAACCAGCAAAAAAAAAAGGATGAGTATCCCTTCTCAGCCCAATTACAGGAAAAAGGTGTGAGGTGTGCCAATGGGTACAGCTTATTTAAGTTTTCTGCCATAGACATGGGCAAACATGAAACGTTATTAACAAAATGTAAAAGATAAAAATAAAGAGAAAAGATAAGGTACCATTCTTGCATTTTCTTTTACTTCTCCCTATTCTGGATGTAGTTTTGTCCAAGAGTATGAAAATCGGAGAAATTAATGGGTTATTTCGCTAGTAATACTAGTAAAACATGTATATTATATGTAATAGGGACATGACCAAGAAGGTAACATTATATCTTGAGATTTTGCTATTCGCTTTCACCATTAAAACTGCAAATTATGGTTGGAAAACTTAATCCTCCTTACTCAATTTTGCATCTAACGACCTCTAATGTTATTTCTATGTGTCTTTATATGGATTTGTAAGACAATCTATTCATCATTTTTAGTTGGAAGTCAGAGTTGAAACGAGTAGACTAGGGAGAGTAGTGACACGGGTATTATAGCCCAAACAAAACAGCCAATCCAAGGTTCAAAAAATAGGGCTTGACTCTTAGGATTGCGAATCTTCCTGTAGGATCATTATGATCTGCAGCACAATTTATAATTAGCTTTACTGGTGAAAGACTAATATTAGAATTCTAGATGCTAGTGAGAAAACGGAGACTAATATTAGAATTGTAGATGTTAGTGAGAAAACGGAGAAAGTTAGAAACTCATGATCTTAAGTAACTCAAGATTTTATTTCTGATTTCGATGATCTTACAATGAAGGAGGAAGGCTCCTTATATAGAGGAGAAGGCTCTTTCAACCTTCAAACACAATAACACAAACTGGTACAACAATTTTACAAACATACAGCCAACTTTTAAAAATTATACAAGACTTACGTACAATCATGACACAAATGGACAAAGACTTTTGACTAAGAAGTCCTTTTTTTGACAAAGTCAGATTCTGCTTTTACGAACTTTTGATAAACAAGCAGTGCCTCATCAATTATTATATAATACGACATACAATTCATACAAAGCGACAAAATACTTTTATTACACATGATATTAATTTTTACGGTGTACCAAGATTTGCTGCCCCTATATGGTTTATTTGAGTCCTTTGAATTTGAAGATAGTTCAACTTGCTTCCGCCAAGGCATGTTTGCAAGCTTATGCTTTTCTTCATAGAGCTCCTCATAAAGCTGTTGCTCCAATTTCTCGAGTTGGTCTGGATCATTGGGATCAAAAGATTATGACCATGGATCTTGGGATTCTTGAAATTGGGAAAATTTTGGTTCTTATTTATGTTGGCTTGAGCTTGATCCTCCTTGTGACATCTTTTCCTTGCCTTTGGATACTTTTCTTGTGAATTTTGGTTGTCTCTACCAATGTAGAGTCTTTCTCTGAGTTGTTGACCTTTGAAGTGTCTCCTGAATATTTAACCATTTGTCCTAAGCTTTGAGTAGGCCTGCCAAGATAAAACTGATTTCAAGAATTGTCAAAATGATAATCATCAAGTGGACGGACTGGATAATAATTGTAAATTTGGCTTAGACTGTCCATACGAGCTTGGATATCCTGTTGAATTCTTTAAGTATATGACATTGATAGTGTTTTCCATGGTGCATCATCTTCAATATTAGGCTAGAATTCTAGAGGGATTGTCTCATTGAGTTCTGCCATTTTTCTTTGAAATGTTTTGAATTCTTGAGAATAATTTTTTCATTTTTCGCGAAGTTAAATGGTTGGACTGAATATTCCTATACATGTGAAAAATGTTCATAATAACCCGATTCAGTAAAATACCATTGTCTTTGAAAAATAAGGATTACCTGAACATTATTAAATGAAGTCCTAAGATTTTTGTATTTTAAACAAAAAGCATTAAATTTTTGACATCAATGATCAAGTGAATAAAACCATTCAGAGAATCTTACTACTTAATTGTTTGGTTTGGAAAAGATTTACGGAAAATCCTTCCAAAGTTGTGAACTAAGATCATAAAACCAGTTTTTTCATCATGGATTTGCAATTTTTTTTTTTATTCGACTTGGGTTTATACAGAAGAGGTTAAAAAATGGATAATCTAGGTGAAAGCCAAGTCCTCCAAAAATTTGAATGCCATATAGCTTGATAACCAGGGATTGATATTTTAACATGATTTCCTTTGACCTATAATAGGTTGGGCAATTTCTGATGAAATTTTGAAGTTCCAGAGGGAAATTTTGGATTGGAGGATTTTGTGAATTTTGAGAAAAGAGTTTGAACATACAAATTGTTGGAATTTGTGTTTGGATGGAAGGTGGTGTTTGGATAGTAGATCAGGTAGTATGTTAGATTTTCCTTTTATGTGTTTGATTTCAAAGTCAAATCTGCAAACCGTTCTGCTCATCTCATGAATTGTGATTTGGAACTTGTTTCTTCTTGAAGTTCAGCATTTGAGGAAATGCTTTCATATCCACTTCGATTAGAAACTTATGTTCCATGAGATGAAATTGAAAATTTTCACTTCGTCTTTTACTTGCAAGAATCTCCATGAATGTAGAATGGTAATACTTTTCAGCTTCTTTGAATGTTCCACTTTTGCGTCAACACATTCTTCTTTCTTCGTTGTTTTCTTCTAAGAGTAATGTACCCCAGTAAAAATTAGCGTCTGTTTGTAAAATTCATTTTCCATTAGTGGAATTTGTAGTGCGGAAAGATTAAGAATTTTTTGTTTTACTTTTTTTGATAGCTTGAGTTTGCTTGTAAGCCCATTGGGGAGGATTTTTTTCCAACATATCTTGGGAGCCAATTGTTTGAGAAAATTAGTCATATAATTCACCACTCCAAGAAATTGTTGCACTTGTTGTTTTGTTAAGTTTTCAAAAGGGAATTTACGAAATTCTCCATCAATATGCTGCTGTAAGGAATATTTTTAATTTTTGATAGACATTTCAAGAAAATCAATTTCTAGTGTCGCAATGATCATCTTTTTCTGGGACAACATGACGCCATATTCAGTGACAATATTTGTAAATCTTTGGAGGAGTACTTCATGAATATCCACATTGTTAGAGAATAGAATGATATCATCAATGTAGATTAATGTTGTTTTAAGAAGTGGTCGAAACAAAGAAGGTGCCATTTTGAGACAGAATGCCATTACTGTCAACTGGAAATGTTGATTTGGAATATAGAATATTGTCTTATCAAAATATTCAAGAGCATAAACTGTTTTTGACGATCGATTTTCTGAAAATGAAGATTATAAATCATCTTCATGAAAGTCGACGTGTGTTGCTAAAAGTAGTTGATGAATAATCTTTTCTCACTAACAATCTTTCATTGTAATACTTTATCTTCAACAAGAACATGAAAATCAACCATTTACAATTCATGGCTTTAATACCAAATAAGGAGAGTTGTGACCTAGGTATTCTTGCCCACACAAAACAACCAATCCAAAGCTCAAAAAATAGGGCCTGACTCTTAGGATCGCAAATTTTCCTAAACGATCGCTATGATCTGCAACACAATTTCTGATGCTAAGGATCCTCAAAAGATGTAATAGCAGAGCACACTCATGTAACCGCTCGATTAGTTGATTAGGATGACTTGTGAAAGACTAATACTAGAATTCTAGATGTTAGTGAGAAAATAGAGGAAGTTAGAAACTCATGATTTTAAGGAACTCAAAATTTTATTTATGATTTTCGATGATCTTATAATGAAGGAAGGAGACTCCTTATATAGAGGAGAAGGCTCCTTCAACCTTCAGATGCAGCAAAGTAATAATACAGACTAGTACAATAATTTTACAAATAGACAAATGACTTCTAAAAAGTACGCATGACTCGGGTACAATTATGACATAAATGGACAAAGACTTCTAACTAAGCAGTCCTTCTGTTGATGAAGTGGGAATTTGCTTTTACAAATTTTTGATGAAGTAAACAGTGCCTCATCTATTATTATAAAATACAACATACAACTCATACAAAGCAACAAAATAGTTTCATTACACATGATAGTAATTTTTATGGTGTACCAAGATTTGCTGTCCTTCGTGGTTCATCCGAGTCCTTTGAATTTGACAGAAGTCCGGCTCGCTTCTACCAAAGCATGTTTGCAAGCTTATGCTTTTCTTCAGGGACTCGATTTTGAACAATTTTCATCAAAACAATTGTCTACTGGTAAACAAAAAGGAAGAATATCAATTTACAATACATTGAACTAATTATTTAAAAGTGTCGCGGAAGCTCTCTTAAAAGGATCTTCAAACGGTGATTTTTCAGGCTCAGTCCAACGTACCTTTCTCTACCAACAATCAATCCAAACGGCTCCAAACCACAACCAATTGATTCACCTTGGTTGCTATACAATCTTACCCACGTAGGACAAGAAAGGATGATGATTTATGGCCACAAAGGCTAGGAGAAGACACCACAAATGTATACTATGAAAGAACTACCAATTGCACACGTTATACAAGCGTTTTGGACACTTCTGGACACGTTTTTCTCACACAAAAGGGGGGGGGGGCAGCCGGGATTCACTAGTTTCTTCTCTCAAAATCACACAATCATCATATCAAAGAGGTTAGGGTTATATTCATATATATACTCTAGGGTCAGGCTTTAAGTTGGGCCATTAAAGGGGTAAATGAGTCAAGATTCAAGCCATCCATAAGAAATACAATTGGGCCGGGTGTAGCTCATGGACTTGGTTGTTGGACTTATTTCATTCATCGGCCTATACCTATGAAATAATATTAACCCACGTTAACATCATAGCCCGGGATTTGTTGGGTATCAAAAATCCAACAAAAAGTAAGATTATTTTCACGATGTTAGTTGCACGAGTACGTTTCCAATGGGAGCTTAAAAAAAGGGCTTTCTCCGAGCTACCATGAATCCTAGGGGAAGTGAAAAATCTAACCATCAACAGAACAATTTCGAGAATATTTACATGCCAAAAGGGGCAGGAACTCCCTTGTTTTACATTTGACGCTTAAATTGATGTTTGTATGAAATTGTAAAAGTAAAATAATAAATAAAAATAATATATATATATTGAGTAAATAATAGGAAAAATAATATTGAGTAAATAATATTTGTTATGTAATGTAAACTACCTAAAAGATTGCAAGAAGCTCAATTTATAGCTGCCAAATGTCTCGCGTAATGAAGTTCCATTAAACTAAACAAATAAAGTGTTGTTAAAATTATATATATCTTTGATTTTTTATTTTTTTTTCACAATTAATTCTATTGCCCTAAGAGCAAGCTAATCTCCAAGATTTAAGAATCCAAATCTATTGTTTCCATCTCTCTGTCCCCATGACAATCGTTGCAATCAAATTTTGACACATTACCATGTTCCAATAAAACACTTCAAAGCTATAGTGGCATCAAAATTTAATGGTGAGGGCCAATTTTTTGACATCCCAACACTTCAAAATTATAGTAACATCAAAATTCAATGGTGGGGGACAGAAAATAGGGACAACATGAGAAAGTGTTCATAAACGAGTTAAATTATAATAATAAGTGAATAGGTGAGTAGTATTTTTCTGAATTTTAAAAAATGTGTCGATGTAACAAAAGTGAATTGAGCCACTACAAATAATTTGTAAACATTACTCAAACATGAAGCAAGTTGGACGACATAAATGTCATTTCGACTCGATTCGAGACCAAATTTGATCAACTCACTCGATTGAATATAAATAAAAATGAAAAAAATATTTTGCAGAACAATTATAAATTCAAACTTTTAAGCTAACTTGTCATGAATAAAACTAATTTTTTTTTTCCCCACAATATCTATCTTCTAAAAGTCATTTGCTAACAACAAAACATTGAATTCACACTATAGGACAAGACAAATATTAAATTCGGCTTGGTTGTTTCACGACGTTTTCACGCATACGAAGGAAAAAAAACAAAAAAACAAAAAACAAATAAGATACATACTCTGAATAGATGACCAAACGTCATATCTGCCCACCCACCGTATAGTTTTACAATTAAGAAAAAGATCTTTCACCTTAACGTGGCACAAATATACGAGCCCTGGATCCACAATCTTCAAAAGGCCAAATATTCAGAACAAGAAAATATTACAAAAATACCATTTAGCTCACCGAAAGCGACGACTCAGCAAGACTCTCATTGCATAATTTTGGGACACCTGTTTCGACACATGATTTTCTGTAGGACCCACTTGTCAGAATTCTAATGTAAATGCTTTTTTGAGTTTTTCTTTCTTTCTTTCTTAACAACTGGGATGGGAGTGTCATTCTCTGGTTGACACATAATTGTTTATTTTTCTTCGGAGTCTTAAAAGAAAAGATCCATTTAGGTATAGGTGTCAATAAAGCATTGTTTTAGATCAGTAAGCAACTTTCTTCCTTGTATTATTGAGTCGTTTTTTTATGGGCACCCAGTCATTTGTATATTCATTTTTCTCTCAGACTGATTGAAAAATGATTGGTGTTGCAGATATTGTGTGGAGAAACTTTTGACTGATTTGATCAAAGGTTAGATTTTTAACACTTGGAGGTGTAAAAAACAAGAGAGGACTAGTTTAAATGAAGATATTTTTTCTTTTTAACTTGACTTGAGAGAACAAGATACAAACATTTCTGAGTTCTAGGCTTTTGTAATGACTTGTGAGTTTTATATTTCTGGTTCGTTTGCTTTGTTTTAGTTTTACTAATTGGAATCAAAAGATATTAAGTTTTTATGTTATGATTAGATTGCTTGATGATTTCTGGATATAGAGGAATCTAAGAATAGAAATCAAGAAGATGCTAATTGATGTCTTAAGAATTTCCTTGTAGAAGTCTCTTGTAAATTGATTCCCTTTATTTGAAAGTTTTGATTCAGATTCTCTCATTTAGCTGATCTCCCTTTTTAAGTTTCACTTCTCTTTTAGTTTATAGCATTGGGGTCTTTATTATTTTATTCTCCTGATTTCTTGGAAATTTTATGTTGAATTTGAATCAATTTAATTGAGAAGTGAAACTCTGTCGAAGGGGGATTTAACTTTTTTCTAGAGCTTTATGTAACTGTCAAATGGTAATGGTGGATGAAATTTGTTTTGCGATATGATTAACAACCTGTGTTAAATCACCGGGACTAAGATAGTAACAAACACAAGAAGCTTCTTGCCAGAACCAGCAATGACTAAGCTGCCTTTGGTTCCTCTTACTCACGAAAATAGACGTATTAGCTCGAGTGTTCCACAGAGTCGACTTGGTATCAATATAGAGTCAATTTACGACGAATTTCAGGAAGGTGAGGGCAATTCGTTGTCGAGGGCTAGGAAAGGTGGAACTTGCTTGATTGCTAGTGATGCTATTAGCCAGGAAGGCAAGGAAGATGATCCGGTGGCACTCACTAGTGACCAATTTCGGGATTCCATATCTTCTCAATATGTCTCTAATGGTACTAGCAGCTTGTGCATTCGGGAATGTGCAGCTCTGGAAACTGATTCTGAGACAATAGCAGCTGTTTCCTTAGATGAAAATGGTGATATTGCTCATGGCATTAAGAAACTTGTTTCATGGGAGTCGAATATGAAGTCAGAGATAATCAGTGATCTCGTTTCTATTGAAGAAAATTGTGAGGCTTTAGGCATTGATGCATCAAAAAGGACATTTTCGGCTTCCAAGGTTTCTGAGGAAGTGAAGACGAAATTGAATTTTCCTCCTCTTTGGGGATTCACATCTGTCCGTGGAAGGAGGCTGGAGATGGAAGATACTGTCATAGCTTTACCTTGGTTTTTGAGTATCCCTTCTCAACTGTTGACTGATATACCAGTTATGAATGTCAAGCATCAAGATTTAAAAGCCCACTTCTTTGGAGTATATGATGGACATGGAGGCCGGCAGGTCAATGTTCCTTCATTGTTTGTTGCTAATTTTTCCTGGTTCTATTTCACTTATCTCTTCACTACAGGTTTCCATATCCCTTTTGTTTTTGTAATAGCTAGGTAATATGTATCTTTCTATGCATAGGTTGCTGAATATTGCCGTAAACGTATTCATTTAGCTTTAGCTGAGGAGATCAACATTGCAAAAGAAAATTGGCATAATGGAATTGATGATTATTGCAATCAGGAGGAACAGTGGAAGAAGATCTTTCTGAATTGTTTCCGTAAAGTTGATGATGAGGTTGGAGGATTCCATGGAGGAGATGGGGAAAGTGCTATGGTTGAACCTGTTGCTCCCGAGGCTGTTGGATCTACAGCCGTGGTTGCAATTGTTTGTCCAACACATATCATTGTTGCGAATTGTGGTGATTCAAGGGCAGTCCTTTGTCGAGGAAAAGCACCAATGCCATTGTCTGTAGACCATAAGGTAAGAATTATATATGTAGAAATTAGAATACTGGTTTTCGTCCCCCCTTTTTTTTTTGGGGGGTCGTGGGGGGTTGGGGGGGGACAAGGTCATAAGGTAAGGATTATACTCAGAGAATATTGCTCTCTGTATACATATTATTTTCAGGACATGAAGTTAGATAAGTTTGTTGTCTCCTATCTAAAAGCTTCAACTTTTATATGAGGTGATTGGACCTGGTATCATATAAGGCAAAGGCTGTGAATTCAAGTCTTGTCATCATCCATTAATGAAGATTGTGCATGTATTAGGCATTTAATGAGAAAAATGGATCTAGCTCGAAATTAGGGGGCATGTTGAAGACATAATTTAGATAAATAAGTTTGTCCTTCCCTAAAAGTTTAAGATTTTAGATGAGGTATTCTAAAAATTATACAATGACACAAGGATAGGATTGTGCTTGTAGAATATTGTACGTCATCGTATAAAGCCCCTATTTGGCGGCCCTAAAAATTTAAGAACGTAGTTTTGAATAGTATTTTTTAGAGAATGTGTAGTTGAAAATGATAGAAAATTAATGGATTTACGTGTTTGTGCGAATGTGTGGTTGAAAATGAATCTGTAGCAAAAATTATATTAAATTAAATTAAAGGTTGTCAAATGAGGGAAAAAATATCTCCTTCTTTTTAAAAAAAAATAAAAACTAAAAATCAACGTATAAAACTAACTTTAATTCCTTTGTCTTGCTACTTCTGTTTTTAGCCAAACAGAGAAGATGAATACCTCAGGATTGAGGCTGCAGGAGGCAAGGTCATTAATTGGGAGGGCTATCGTGTTTGTGCAATGCTTGCAGTATCAAGGTCCATAGGTATGTTGATATCTGTATTTGAAAAGATTGATTTTGCTGACTTAGTTTTCTAAAACTCTGCAGGAATTTCCTAGAATATGGTATGTTAGTAAAGATGGTATACAGAATGGATTATGGATGGCTAGCAAGACTTCTTATAGTAGTAATAACTATGCACAAATGGTTTAGAATTTAGCATCAAACGACTTATGCTGATTTATTACGAAGATTCCAATTCTAAGTCTTTATTTTGTGATCATCCATATTTTGGCCTATGCCTAAGTACTTGTGTAAATGAATCATAAGAGTATTGATAGATTATCCACCTGTATCCTATTGCATTTTTGATAAACTGAGATATGTAAAATCAGTGGAATATCAGATAATTGCAAGAATGTAATATTCAACCAAAATGCTGACAGTTATCATGCTGTGCCAGAAAGTATTATGGTTACTTTGTTATCCTCATTGTTTTGTAATTTTATTAAAGTAAATTTTTATTTTTCTGAAATTTTGTTTTTAATCTGCAGGGGATAGATTTTTGAGACCCTACGTAATAGCAGATCCTGAAATCATGTTTGTTCCTCGAGCAAAAGAAGACGATTGCCTTGTTCTAGCTACTGACGGTCTATGGGATGTAATGACAAATGAGGAGGCATGTGATTTGGCTCGAAGGCGGATTCTACTGTGGCACAAAAGGAATGGTCCCGCCCTGTCTAAAGAGAGAGGCGAAGAGGTTGACCCTGCGGCTCAGGATGCAGCAGAATACCTCTCAAAGCTTGCTTTTCGGAGGGGAAGCACAGATAATATCTCTTTGATCGTAGTGGATCTGAAAGCTCAAAGGAAGTTCAAAAAGAAGAGTTAGGGTAATTGATTCTTGCTGTTACTTCCATTTCTTTTCGACGAATATAGCTGAAAATCTCATTCTGTCGACATAATTTGAAAAATTGTGTTTCAAAGTTTAGCTTCAGAGTCTGCAGGCTGACCTTGTAGACAGATGTTTATGGATATATCATAATGTCTAATATAAGAGCGCATATTGAAATTGTATCACTAAGAGAATTGCTAATTTATTTTATGGTTGGATTTCCCTGCATTCAAATTGCAGAAAATTCTGTGCTTTTGAGATTTTAGGCTCAGAATCTGTCTCAATAACTGGTAACAAGAGGTTCGTTATATACTACAAGAAGACATTATCCTCTAGGAATGTAAGGCTAACTAGCGATCATTTATATGGAATGTAACATAAAATGTAGAGGTTGAATAATTTTCTCCTGTTATGCACAAATAAGAGGTTTCTCTACCTTCCGAACCTTTTTAGAGAGTCAAACAGTTTATGTTCCATGAAGACGCAATGCTAGCTGTGTTACTCGGCTCCGAGGCAGAGGTGGAGCCTGTTGGAAAAATAATTGGGAATGGAGAAGAAACAACGAAATCAAGAAAAATTACAGCAACGAGGTTAAGAAATCACTAATGTTGTCAATAACAATTTTGAAGGCTCGAACGCGGTATCGCTGTCGTCAAACGTTATTTGCCCCCTCTCCGGCGTTTATGAGATGCTTAAGAGTTTTTCCAACAAATGGGTTGAAGGATTATAACAAGCCTTCTTGTAGAAAATAATAAAGCACAAAGTATTTTATATCAAAACTTTGAAGAACGCGATAAGAAAATGACTATGAAAGAAGACAAGAATTTGACCTTTTGATTGTTGAATTGGAATGAATTTCAAGTGTTTTTCTTATCTTAAGGCTTGAATACAGTTCTACTATATATAGGCCACGAATAGGGGAGTAAAATGGTGCTAAAAACCAAGTGAAAGGTCACTAAATTCAAACATATGACGTTCGAAAATGGCCAAAAATTTTGCGCATGGTACAAATCCATGCAGTTGCATGGTTCAAGCGAACCGAGGTCTTTTGGCCTAAGTATCGCACGGCCAAAATAACCATGCGGTCACAGGGTAATACTTGGACCCATTCTTTAGCCATTTAACCAACTTTTCATTCCATACATGTGTTTATGAGATGCTTAAGAGTTTTTCAGCAAATGGTTTGAAAATGGCCTCCAACGGCCAAAAATTTTGTACCATGCGGTCCATATCGAGTGTGTTATGTATGTTTATTTCTTTGACTTTCAAGAAACAGCACCTCCCCCTAGAGTGAACATCAACCTGAGGTGGATTTACTTTCACCTGTGCTAGATATCCAACTAGTATCAGTAAATCCTTCCAATACTATCGGGAATTTAGCATATTGTAAACTTAAGTTCTTGGTTTTCTTTCAAGAACTCTTCCAGTGGTCCTCCAATGGTTATTGCTTGGATTACTAGTAAATTTACTAAGTTTACTAACTGCATTTGCTATATCCGATCTTATGCATTGAACTATATACATAAGACTTCCAATAGCATTAGCATATTTCAATTGAGCAATCGCCCTCTCATCATTCTTTACGAGTTTTGAATTTGGATCAATTGGGATACTATATTCTTTTACGTTCAAGAATTTGAACTTGTTTATCACATTCTCGATATAATGTGATTGACTTAGATGATAACTCCCACTAGTCTTTGTGACTTTTGTACCCAAAATGGTATCTACCTGTTCAAGATCTTTCATCTTAAATGTGGGAGATAGAAATCTCTTTGTTTCTTCTATACCGTCCATATGATTATTTATAATCAACATGTCGTCAACATACAGGCATATAAATGTCACGTAATCATCACATACTTTAGAATATAAACATCTATCTATACTATTATGTTTAAATTCGAATGATATTATTGCTAAGTCAAACTTCTCATGCCATTTCTTAGGTGCCTACTTTAAATCATATAATGATTTTACTTACATACCTTATGTTCATTTAAGTAGAACGAACCCTTTGGGTTGCTTCATAGACCTCCTCATATATCGAAACCAATACGAATAATATCATAATCGATGTTATTCTAGCTACCGGTGCATAAGTTTCAAAGTAGTCGATTTCTTCCTTTTGTCGATATCCTTTAACTACTAATTTAACATTGAAAGTATTTAGAGAACCATCAACATTATATTTCTTCCTAAATACCCGTTTACATCAATAGGTTTGGATCCTAAAGGCAAATCGACGAGTTCCCAAGCTTTGCTAGATATTATCGAATCCATTTCATCTTTAATTGCATCTTTCCAAAAGATGATATCACGAGAAGCCATAGCTTCTTTATACGTTTTAGGGTCGGTTTTCACTTGTAGAACAAAATGAGTTGTTCTCTTACAACATTCAACTCATTTCCTTCTACTAAATAAAAGGAGATAAGTTGATAATCAATTTCATCCGGTCTTAAAGACTTCTCAACTCGAGTTCTCTTACTTCTTCGTGGTTCACAAGACTCATTAATATCTTTGGAAGACATTTCATCACGTGTTCCATTTTAGTTAGGGATATTTTCAAGATTTTCCCTCAATTCATTATTCGTAGATAACGAATCTTCAAAGAACTCTACATCGCTTGATTCGATAATCACATTGGTCTCCAAGTTTAGCAATCTATAAGATTTGCTATTATTAGCATATCCAACGAAGACACATTTAATGCTTTTTTGACCTAATTTGGTCCTGCTAGGGTTCGTGTTCTTGCAATAAACAAGATACCCCCACACTTTGAAGTATCCAATGTTTGATTTTCTTCCTTTCCACAATTTATAAGGAAAAACTTTTATATGTTTAGAAAGAATCTTATCAAATATCCTATATGCACTTAATAAAGCTTCGTCCCATAAATTAAACGACAACTTAGCATGTATAAGTATGGCAGTAATCATTTCTACTAAGGTTCTATTTTTCCTTTTAGCCAAACTATTTTGTTCGAGTATCCTAGGTGCAGAATATTGGTGAATTATACCATGTTGTTCACAAAATAAGTTAAATTCACTAGAAAAGTATTCACTACCTCTATCACTTCTCAATATCTTTGTTGGTATTAACAGTCCCAATAATTCAAAGAAAGTACAGAAATATAAAAGAAACACGAAGATTTTTCCCACGAAGGCCCGGATGGTCACCCAAAAGGGCTAAGTCACCACGTTGAGCTTTCACCGAAGTGATTAACACTCTAATCCACTAGAAACCGGCAATAGAGTATCAATACAAGGTTTACAAACTACAGATCTAAAAAGATCAGCCCTCAGACCCTATATTTTCCCTCACAGATTCGAACAAACAGATTACACCA
>NC_036247.1:29931995-29933134 GCF_002742605.1 Olea europaea var. sylvestris | reverse complement strand
CAGTTTTAACAGCTTCCCCCCAGAACAATTTTGGAAGTCCTGCACTAATTAACATGCACCTAACTCTTTCTAACAGAGTCCTATTCATCCTTTCTGCTAGACCATTCTATTGTGGGGGTATAGGTGACAGTCCTATGCCTTAAAATTTCATTATTATTACAGAAATGATCAAATTCCTCAGTGCAGAATTCAAGACCATTGTCAATTCTAAGGATTTTAACCTTTTTATTTACATGGTTTTCAATTAAGGTTTTCCATGTAATAAACTTTTGAAAAGTATCTGATTTATTTTTCAAAAGAGTAACCCAGGTCTTCTTTGAAAAATCATCAACAATCAGTAAGAAGTATTTAAAACTAGAATATGTATTCATTGTAGTTGGTCCCCACAGATCAGCATGAAGATATTCAAGAATAGACTTAGATTTATGGACTCCTATACCAAAAGGTAGTTTTCTTTGTTTTCTATAAATGCAGTGTTCACAAAAGGACACCCTTTCAATTTTTTCATTTCCTAAAAGGCCTTGTTTCTTAAGAATATATAAATTCTTATCACTCACATGTCCTAGCCTTTTGTGCCAAATTTCAGATTTATTAGGCTGAGTTACTGCTGTTGAAATTGGTTTGTTTATCATTGGCAAAGTTTTTAAAACATAGATCCCATTAATTTTTTCAACACAAGTGATCTTTGTCAATTTCTTTTGTAAATTCAAAGTGCCTTTGTTTATAGTTGTATCAAAACCTTCATCATCAAGAACACCTAAAGAGATCAAATTTCTCTTTAGCTTGGGAATGTATCTGATCTTGTTCAGAGTCAGTACATTTCCATTTTCTAGTCTTAAATCAACTTTGCCAACTCCTTTGATTTTACAAGTAACATCATTTCCCAATATTACTTGACCTTCATTAATTTCAGAAAAATCAGTAAAGTATTCCTTATAGGGTGTCATGTGGAATGTACACCTTGAGTCAAGGATCCATTCATCTTTGATTAAAGATTGACTAGCCACATAGGCTTGTCCATTTGAGCCTGCAGCTTCTTCATAAGCAACAGCAGCCCCACCTTCAATTTTATTAATGTTTTTCAGTTCATCAATCCCTTTAACACAATTTTTGATGAAGTGACCCATTTTTTCACAAAA
>NC_036247.1:29928496-29929368 GCF_002742605.1 Olea europaea var. sylvestris | reverse complement strand
TGCGATTCTTTAGCTAATTAACCAAATTTTGATTCCATACACATTAATTGTTGATTTTGAACAACAAATTCTCAACAGAGCCAATTTTAAAAATTAGTTCCCGCTCTACCCATGTAAATGAGTAAATATGGGCCGTTCTTGTTCAAAACTCAGCTTCAAAATGTGCTGTGAAAAAATTCATTATTGCACTACCTTTAACTTTTATTACATAGTTACACTAAATTGGTTAAGTTTGTCATCTCTCTGGTAACTTCGGAAGAAGTTATGCCTCGTCTTAAAGGGGTAGTAAATAACCAAGCTCGGATAATTGTTTATCAAAAATACATATCCGATTGTCAGAAATTGAAATTTCAGTTAACAGTAATTGTAGCTATACTGCTACTAACTAGTAAGGTAGTGAAGTTAGTTGTCACCAGATGCATCCATTCCACACAAAAAGTATTACAATTTGACTTTGTCTCGGAGAAGAATAGCTTAGTGAAATAATATGTTCGTAAGAATGCACATCTTAAAAAGACTTTGCGAAGTTTTACTTTCCTTGAAATTGAGTTTGAACGTTTCTCACACTATACTCGCATCGTGTTAAACTCGAAAATACAAATTGCCGTACTACCATAAATCATAGTTTCGCATGGCAATAAAAAACATTTACAATTTAAAAATTAAACAAAAAGCAAAAGGTAATAGATGAAATTTGTAAATTGTTAAGAATTGTAACTCTACTAGGTAAAACGATAGCTATAAATATAATGTTACTAAAGTAGCAAAATTTATTGTCGAGTAAGTTTCAACCCGAGAAGAAGGGTTGCGATTGACATGGTCTTGAAGAGAGACGAAGTGAAATAGATATGTCTATGAAGATGTAAAACCAC
>NC_036247.1:29924429-29925363 GCF_002742605.1 Olea europaea var. sylvestris | reverse complement strand
TAATTCATCTTCTTGGCGTTTCAACCTTTCAGCCTTGATTGCTTTGGTCTCTCTATTAGTGGGTTTCGATAACGGCGTCAAATCTAGATCCAAAATATAGAAGATTTTCAACGTAGTAAGGAGAAATTTCAACTTGTCTTGCCCCCGCATGAAGTTAGTGTCATCGAACCGATCCAACAGCACCAAATCTCGGTTAATGAGTTTCATGGTTGCCATTGTAGTCTCGCTTTCCATTGCAGGAACTAACGTTTGAGATTGTAGGAAAAACAATTGGGGATGGAGAAGAAACAATAAAATAAAAATAAAAAAATTACAGCAACGAGATGAAGAAATCACTAATGTTGTTAAGAACAATTTCAAAGGCTCAAATGCGGTATTGTTGTCTTCAAACGTTATTTGCCCCCTTTCCGGTGTTTATGAGATGCTTAAGAATTTTTCGACAAATGGTTTGAAGGATTATAACAAACCTTGTTGTAGAAAATACTAAAGCACAAAGTATTTTCCACCGAAACTTTGAAAAACACGATAAGAAAATAAATATGAAAGAAGAACAAGAATTTGATCTTTTGATTGTTGAATTGAAATGAATTTCAAGTGTTTTTCTTATCTTAAGCCTTGAATACAATTCTACTATATATAGACCACGAATAGGGGAGTGAAATGGTGCCAAAAACCAAGTGAAAGGTCACCCAATTCAAACATACAACGTTCGAAAATGCCTCCAATAGTAAAAAAATTTGTACTATGTAACCACATGGTACAAATCCATGCAGTCGCATGGTTCAAGCGAACCGAAGTCTTTTGGCCTCGGTATATGGCCATGCGACCGCATGGCATGGCGGAGATAACCATGCGATTCTTTAGCTAATTAACCAAATTTTGATTCCATACACATTAATTGTTGATTTTGAACAACAAATTCTCAACAGAGCCA
>NC_036247.1:29878245-29920183 GCF_002742605.1 Olea europaea var. sylvestris | reverse complement strand
TGTGTGCCTAACAGCAGCCTGGTTCTGTAAGGCTAGCACGGTTTCATTTCTTATTCTTCAGAAAATGAATTTGAACAAAGCCCTCTATCCTGGGTTGGGGACAAGGGGGGAAAACAGGCTGACAGGCGCCCCTCCAACATCGCGCCCCCGCCCCTGACCCTGTCGGGCCTGTCTCCAACCCGGGAGAGGGACATTTGATATGCGGGTATTGGGATCAGCATTCCATATGGGGGAAATAGGCAAATCTACCTGAAAGGTCAAAAATAAAAGTGATCCAATTATTCTGCTGCAATATTAATGGAAGTTCGGATAGTTAATTATTATTATTATTATTATTATTATTATTATTATTATTATTATTTTTAATAAAGTAAAAATTAAGGGAAATTTTGCAGAGGATATTTCAAATTTTACAGCGTGGTCCTACACAAGGAAATTTTACACCGGAGGTCCCAATCCACTCAACCTCAAAACCTAATCCTTAACCTATCCAACCCCATTCACTGGAAAGGTCAGCTGATATGGTTTTGGATGAAAATCGTTAAAGGTCTTTTTGACGTACATTTATTAAAGGTTTTAGACAACTCCCCACGTTTTGAAAAATGTCCAATGCAAATTTTTCTCGTTTTAATTCATTAAAATTTAGAAGTGGTCAACTAATGGATTTGACAGAAACCATCTAAAATATCCTTCAACCGCACATTTTTGAAATGAATATGATGAATCTGCTATGATTTAAAGATGTGAATCTGATCTCGATTGTTTTAAAAGGTTCAAAACCTTGCCTGCAAATTTTTCGAAGACCAATAGTAAGAGTGAATTAGATTTAGAAGGCGTTCTCAACTAAGATTTTGATGGATTTTAAAATATTATAAATCCTAATGAATTTCATGGATTTGAATAGATTTTTACAAATTCCATAAAAATCTTATCAAATATGATGAAATTTCAAAAGATTTATTTATATGTATTTTTAAGCTTGAAACTCATCCAAAATTTTTGCTCCCTCTATTAATTAAATCTTTATACATTAACTAATTATTTAGAATATCTAAATTTTAAAGGGTTTCATTGAATTTCATTAAAATTTTAATTGGGGACATTTAAATTTTAATGGATTTCATTAAAATCCATTAAAATCTCAAATGAGAACTCCTAAATTTAAAAAGATTTTTAAAGTCCATCCCAATCTCAATTAAGCACACCCTCCTAGATTCTAAAGATGACGTCTGAAGTAATTTAATCTGTGCTAGAATTTTTTATTTGGGGGCCAACAATGGTAGACGGCGTTACAATAGTCGATGTGGAGCTAGGATTTTTACTTTGGGGGGGGCCAAAAAATGATTGACAGTGCTATGATAGTCAGCGATCGACAGTATAGCGGTAGTTGGTACAGAGAAATGAGAGTAACATTTGGAGTCTGTTTGGGAGTGATTTTAAGAAGTGATTTTTTGACCGTTAGGAGAAAAGTGTGGTCCACATGTGAGAGAATAAATCAAATATGACAGTTGGAATAGTGAAATAACGTTCAAAAAATCAACTTTTTTGGTGAAAAAATTGAGTCCAAACAGGCCCTTGAACTAAACAGTAAAACTATTGAAAATGAATGAAATGTTTATTTTCGAAAGATCAAGTTGTATCAAGCATATTTTCCCAACTTTACCCGTCCAAAAATTAGATCATGTATCTTATGCAAGAAAAATTTAACACAATGCTAATGAAATTATTTAAAAAGGACAAAATATGCAAATAGAATTTAATGATGGGAATCAAAAAGTTTGAATTTCGTTGGGACGAATTTTTTCAGAGGTTCTAAAGATTGTAACTAATTGCACAAATTTAAAAAAAAAAAAAGAAAAAGAAAAAAAAAATGGAAAAGAAGATTGGGTCAGGTGAATTCGAAACTTCGTCTTCGCGGTAGAAAGTAGGAACTTTGCCAACTAAACTACAAAAAGATTTAACTCTATGACGAGTGGAAGTTTTTTTCTCTTGTTTATTGCCAAATATGAATAGGAAAAAAATCAACAAAAACTTTGTAATTCTAGCCCCTTCCGAGGCCTCCCATGGCTCCGTCTCTACTTATAGTGTTTCTCATGTAGAGCAAAGATGGCAGACTCCAACTACGAGAGTTTCATATTCTTTTCCAATTACGTTGAAACTTTATCTAAAATGAAAATGCCTTGCGAGAAATCAAAAGGAATTATTAGACCATTAGCATTCACTCTTGGGAACTTTGATATTGAAACAAAGGTTGAACCTCAATCTTAAGGATCCTCCATCGTTCCGTCCCTAGAGCATCGCGAGAGAGGTTAATCAAGGGATGAGCCCCAGCAGATCAAGAAACAAGAGCTACCTGTACACTGATGAAACACTTTTTTCTTTGTTCTTTTTTTTTTTTTTTTAAAGAAAACAAAATTATTGAGTAAATATAAGTTGAGAAAGAAGAAGAGAAAAAATAAAAGAAGTGCTGGGAGAATTATTGTGTACATATGAATCAAAAAGAGAGAATTCTAGGGTTATATATTATGTTCTTTTTTTTCGTTAAATAACATCTAAAACGTTGTGGGATTTTCATTTTATTGCGTCGATAGTTATTATCATAGATTGGATATGCAATACATTTTTATTAAGGCCTTATTTGAACCACATTCTTTAGAAAAATACATTTTTCAACAGTAATTTAATATTATTTCAATTATACATACTTCAATAAAATAATATTACACGCAAATTCAAAACTTTTTCTTAATTTTTAATCACATTTTTCATCAATACAACATTCAACAAAACATTTTTGTAAAAATAATGTAGCTCAAACAAGGGCTTAACATTTTCCCTTGTATAACGGATACTTAATGAAGTCTTCTTTTATCGAAGGAAAAAAAAAAATTCACTCTACTTTTTCTTTCCTTTTTTCCCCCATTTATTAGTAGGCTAACAACATGATTACTTTAACCTTGTTAAAAAAAAAAAAAGGAAAAAAAAAACTCAGAGAAAGTTTTTGCTCAATATTTGCATTAAACCAGATGAAAACTCGTGATCTTGTCAAAACAATTTAATAACATGGTATCTCACAATTTAATAAGTGATCAATGATCAGCAGCAGCAGCAGCAGCAGCAAAAAGGGAGAACTTCAATAAATCAAATTTCAGTGAGAACTTATTCTACAGGAGGTAAGGCCCAGCCTTAGCTGCTGGCTGCTAGACGAACGTATTTCCCATCAACAGTGAATCTAGAGCTTGAATTGACCTGCAGATAATCAAAGGAAATATACTCATTAAAGATCATACCAATCAAAAGCAACCTACATGACATTTAGTTACATTTTGGAGGAATAAAAACCGCTAAATTTGTTTCTAGCAAAGAAAACTTAAACTCACTTTCTGCTCAAGCATTTCAGAAACGCGGGTTTTGTCGTCTGTGGAACCAGAATCCCTGAGAGACTTCAGGACCAATTTCCTAAGTTTTTTAAATTTCAGAGCGCCATCTGGATTCTGCATTTGTTCAAGAGAAGAGTTTATGGCATACATATATAGATGCTCCTCTCTACACTTCAGACATTAAAGCCCAATACACAGAAAGCTCCATCAAAGAAATGACATAATTTTACTCAATCAAATGGTGTATCATATATGCATAATAATTCCGTATCTACAGCAGCAGAAACTGCCCCATCCTATCTGAAACACAAAAACAGAGTTAAACAAATTCTTATCTTTTTCACCCGTAATACAATTTATACAAGTTAGACCCATATCCAACAGAAATAATATCAAAATTCAATAGATTCTTCACGATCAGCCTACTAAATGTAAACAATAGATCTCCTGTTGTATACGAGGTAGAAACAAGAAATATTACACGTTCAAAGATAATTTAAAAACACGATGTTAAAAGAGATAAGGATACGTACAGATTTAAGAGCTGCTGTTATAAGCTTTTTCCATTTTATTTTCTTCTCTGCTCTTTCAACTTGAATAACTTCACCATTACCTAATTCTGAAGGCATAACACACCCAGCCTTCTTCTGAGCACCATTAGTTTCAGATGCCTCATGTTTTCTCTTCTTACTTGACTGCAAAGAACTATTTTCCACTCCAGTACCATCATGCACAGTAGCAACTTTAGACGAACTTGGTTCTCTAGGTTCCACCAAATCTTTAATGTCAGCATTTTCATTACTGACATTGTTTTCAACAGAAGCCTTGGTTTCTTTTGCATCTTTAGGCTGCTGCTTTGCCGCATGGAAAGCTCTTGCTTTAGCCCCGTGTTTCTTTCCTTCTGCATGGAGAAGCAAGGTTTGCCTACTGGTAGCCTTAGTATTACATAAGCTGTAAATATATAGCTCCATTAGTATAGGCAGAGTAATCCCATAAGAAAGAAGATGGACCCAAGAAAAATAAATTGTTAATGGATACCAGGAAATAAATAGTACCAATAAACCAGCCAGACAGTAAATACAACTAAATCACCAAAGATGAGGCATTTCTGCAAGCACAAGCAAGGGCGGACGTAGACATTTTGACTTAGGGGGCAATCAAAATCTGTACAAATCGAATATTTTGTTTTTGATTTTTAAATGATTCATACTTGATCCAAGAAAATGCAAATTTATATTTAAAAAACATTTCTTCATTAATATTTTGTTTATCCCTTTCATCAATTTGATTTCGAACAATCATTTTATTAATATTTTGCTCATCACAAGAAAATGCATATTTACGTTTAAAAAATTTATAGCCCATTTGATACAAACAATCAATTCAAGTAATCGTAAGGAAAAAAAATATAACCAATATTCCATGCTAATAGTCAATCAAATACACAACTCGTTAAATATAAGTTAAATTTGATATAATCAATTCAGACACATTCTATATACATAAATAGGATATGAGAAAATGCAAAATTAGGTTCTAATTAATTGAAAATTTGATTGGAAAGTGAATTCGTATTAAATATGATAATTTATAGACAAATTAAAGACAAACTTTAAAAAATTGGAAGGGTTAAGGTTTTTGTAAAACGCATGAGGGAGAGAGTAAGATAGAGCAAGAGAAAAGAAAAATAATTCAAAATTATTATGAATTTGCCCTTGTTTGGCGGGGATTAAAATCAGATTTTTAGTAAATTTTGATAAAAGTTGAAAAATTAAGATTCCATGAAATATGTTATTAAAATTAATTGTTAACTTCCATTTAGATTTCAAGCGATACCAAATAGGACTCTATCCCAAAAAAAAGGTTGGGGGTCATGTGACCCCCCCCCCCCCCCAAAAAAAAGACCCCCTGGGCCCGCCAGTGAGCACGAGTAATTGATGGGAATCAAATTAAGTAAATGATAAATGCCAACAGACTAGATGAGTGCAGAGCACTTAGTAGTGGCAATCCATCCAATCAATATTCAAATTTCAACCAGTAATTGTTATACCCTACCAATATTGAAATCTCAAAATACTTTGAAGAGTGCTCAAGCAAAGACACCTTCCACATTGGACGCTTCTAGTTGTAAACTAGAATTTATGTTAGGTTATCACATTCATTTTAATATAAAAAAGTCATTGAGGTCAACCACCCTATGGCTGGTTCTGGACAAGGGAATTGGTGGCCACCTATCCATGATGATGTTTGAGAATCAATCTTTCTTTGCCCTACTCTTATTTTTATTTGACATATCAGAATATGCCCATGACGGAAAGCATATAATTTGAACATACCTACAGAACCATGGAGAGCGTTCGGACAACCCAACATTTACATCAAAATCTGGTTTTGGCTTTGAATCATTTTTAGGTTTTGCATTCACTTCATTCAAAGATTTCCCCTGACCTTTTGGACCATATTTTTCCTGAAAACAAAGAATTGATTGCAGCTCATAGGAAAACACAGGATTAAATACACCAGTGGTTATAGAACTTTTATCGTAATTTCATATTGGTTTTCTAGCAAGTCACTGAACTCTGATACAATTTGGTCACTACATCCATGTTAGTTTGACTAACTAGGAAGATGACGTGACAATGTGATTATTTGTTAACTAAGCTGCCAAGTGCCAACTAGACTACCATGTTAGCTTTTCCAATAGTTTCTAATAGACATGGATAGAATGACAAAGTCGTAGCAAACATTCAAAATCAATGACCCAATCATATCAAAGTTTAAGTTCAATTACCAATGCAAAAGAAGTTTTAGTTACCACGTTGTTTTAAACCTGAACACATATAATACCTAGTGCAAATAACATATTCATTTCACTTACAATAGCTAATGCATCATAATATTTCACTATGAAACGAGCCAATAGAATTAAAAGATATACAAGGTAGAGATCCTATTCATCAAATGCAGAAAAAATGAAAGGGATGTCACATATGGGTTTTTCTATTTGTACACTAGGGTGTTGATGAAAAAATGACTGGGATGTCCCATATGAGTTTTTCTATTTGTATACAGGGGTTGCAGACCCGCTCACAAGAGGGGGGGCCCACGACCAATAAAAAAATCGTGGACCCCTCTCTTGTGAGGGGGTCTCGATGTACACTTGGCAAGGCCCTGTCACATATAGTTAGCATGGTTTACTTTCTAACACAGTATATCAATGCAGTTAAAATATTCTATGTGATCCCTGGATAAGCCATCAACTTACTCTAAACGACCTTTGCTTCCTAGAAAACTTTAAGAAAGATCATCTTAAAAGTCATACACATTACATAAGAAGATGCCATAAACAAATACAATAAAAATTGGATACAAAAACAAAACAAAACAAAACTATAACAAGAATCTAAAGGGGGTCGAAAATACCGCTTCACTAATACACTGAGTGTGACTTTCAACGGTTTGCTGTCCAAATATTTGCCCACAATCAATGCACGATAACTAGTACAAAATTTAAAAACAAAACGAGGCTTATCCAAATTAATACAAGAATAAGGATTTCCCAAAAAGAATTTAATTGCAAAGAAATAATTTCAAGTAACATGGACCAACTGAACCTTGGAAGCAGAGCACATTCTAAAGTGATTGGGGAGCTTGGGTTTCTTTAGATTGTCTCCACAATCCTCGCACTGAAACCACACCATCTCTCACACTTCTGATGTGTTACTTTCTCAGAGCTATTTTGGTTCGAGTATTTGTGGAGGATGGAAATTTCTAGACTCTGTTTATATACCTGCAAAACTGCAACAGCAAATGATGATGTATCGAGATTGAACGAAATATATGGGGTTTTCGGTGATTAGGGTTTATAGGTTAATAAAGAGAGGAATTTACAAGTAGTGGGCTTCATGTATGTGGAGCGTGGAAATTGGGCCTATTAAGTTGTGGCTTCATTGGATCCCCAGTCTTCTTGGACCCAAGGGGCCATTGTAATATGTTTACGAGAAAAATTCATAACCCATAGTATAAGTATAGTCCATTTCAAAAATAAGGAATCAAGTTTGAAGTTTCTAAAATCAGATATATATATATATATATATAGCTTCCTGAAAAATAGAGGGAGCTTATCATCAATATCTGGACTCTCTAAAATAACAAATTCACCTACCTAAAATAACAAAATCACATCCCTAATTCATCTTCATAAGCCATGGGAATCTGAATTTGCAGACTACAGTCGCCGGAACTTTCTGAAGTGAGAATAATCACACAATTCAGGTCACAATTCAAATATTACCGTCGCATTATATCAGAACAATAGGTTAATTCATGAAACAGATTCGACTGCATCAATCTTTATTGAAATTCGAAATTTGATTTTAATTGGGTATGTAATTGTTATTCAATGAATCCCATGATTCGAAGTTCAATTTCTGAACTTACGTAATCGGAACACTAAAAATCACGTAATCACGTTCAGTTTCTGAATTCAATGAGAATTGTAAATGATTCGACGTTGAATTCACTATTTTAATGAATAATGCCATTATTTGTTCATTTTTTTATTCATTATTCATATACATTTGAAATGTAAAGAACTGTGTAGTGATCATAGTAAACTCATCTATGATTGTGAAAATTAACCTATGTCTTTTTTAAAACAAAACTGTGACCCGTGCTGTCTGTTACATGTTGGTATAATTTGTCAAATCTGAAAATTTGTTTGTGACATGTATTGTAACCATTA
Organism: Olea europaea var. sylvestris; assembly: GCF_002742605.1. Taxonomy (NCBI): domain Eukaryota; kingdom Viridiplantae; phylum Streptophyta; class Magnoliopsida; order Lamiales; family Oleaceae; genus Olea; species Olea europaea. The sequence goes on along the minus strand of NC_036247.1, from coordinate 29,912,059 downwards.
TACAAGCATCTGTTACCTGTACAATAACCTATGATTTCTAAAATGAACATGTAACCTGTGCATGACCTCTATATTAACCCGTGACTTTCTAAAATGAACATGTGACTTGTGCATCTATTTCTGAAATGTTGGTATATTGTGTCAAATGTGAAAATTTGTATGTGACCTTTGTTATGATCACATTAAAGTCATCTGTGACTTGTGATCTGCCTATGAATGTTAACCTGTAGCTTTTTCAAATGAAATCGTAACATGTGACCTTTGTTACCTTGGTATAATGTGGTTTTTTCATAACACAAGCACATGTGACCTATACAATAACCTGTGATTGTCTAAAACGAATATGTGACCCATGCACTAGTGTGTCAAATGTGAAAATCTGTTTGCGACATGTTGTGATCATTTCACAAACATTTGTGACCTGCGTAAAATGAATATGTGACCATTATACAGTCATCTGTGAGCTGCGCTGTTACAGTATACAGTAACCTGTGACTTTTTAAAAAAGAATCTGTGACCTATGCTATTTGTGATATGTGTCGGTAATGTGCCACATCTAAAAATCTACCTGTGACATGTAACTGTTGCACAAGCATATGTGACCTGTACAATAGCCCGTAACTTTTCTACAAACTAATTTGTGACTGGTGCAAAAGTCTCTGTAACCTGTGGTGTAACCACTTTAAAGTCTGTGAGATGTACTGTGACTGTGGGTTCTTAACCTCTGTTTTGTAAAAACACACCTGTGACTCGTATAAAACTGATATGTGACCTATATACAAGCATATGTGACCTGTATAAAACTGATGTAACCGATCACAACTTTGTAATATTTGATATATTTGTACTATGAAACACAATAATTGACTTCGAAGCAATATAAAGTAAATACTCGAGCAATCCCATGAATGCAAACTATTTAAATTCCAAAATGAAAGATACGAAGTTATTACAAACTAGTATCCAAAAAGATTCCAGATTCCATCTATTACAACTTCAGAATTATATGCAGGCTGCAATATACAATCACTCTATGATGATACTCTCTTTCCCAGATTGTTGCACTTTTTCGTTGCCTTTTTGATTTTTCGGTGTTTAAATAACAACAATGCTATATCCAATCACGCTCTACCTACTTCAAAATTAATGGACATGGAGCTTATATCGTTGTGTAGCATGTACTTGACATATTTAATCACGTAAATGCCACAGTCAAGCCTGGAAAAAAAACATCTTGTTCGGTACAATATACTTCCATACCTGCATATTGGTCAAAAAAGAAGTAAAAATTGTCACATATGTATAGACAAATCACAACGGCATAATTGATTACACTACTAATTCAGAATTAAGACAAAAACAAAGCCCCTATTTATAGGTCACAAGCTCCAAAGATGCATATTAGTCACATAAGAAAGAACGGGGTTGGTCACATATGGATTGACAGGTCACAAATATGAGTACATTATTACTACATGAATCATACAAAATTAAATTACGTATTACAGAGGTCACATCCTTTAAAGATGCATAATGGTCACAGAAGAAATAAAGGATTTGGTCACGGATAGGTTGGCATGTTACAAACATGCTATTTAGGTCATTAGTAATTTGTAAATCGAACAAAGACAGTACTAATTCAATGGTCAAACATGCTATTTAGGTCATTAGTTTAAGAAATGTAAAATCAATCTACGCATCATATGAAAAATACAGCCACTAAAAACCCAAATAAGAGTTTTCATAACTTCGAAACCCATCCATGAATTCCATTCAACAAACCTCCCACAAAATCCAATAGAAGCCCAAACTTCACATATTAAATAACTTTTAACCAACAGATTGAAGCATTCAACTCAAAATCTCAAAAATTGAATAGAGCATATTTCACAAATTGGAGAAAACATAATCAAATACTCATCACCCATCAATTTTAGGGCTCGTACGTATGATTCAATTGAATTACAAAACTGAACAAATGGAAATACTTTCTTCGTGGAATATTTCGAGTCTGCCCCCGTGGATTTGGGCGTTTTAGATGGGGATACTTTGTGTTTCATCCACCTTTCTCTTACCTCTTCTACCTGAGGCATTTGCTACGTTCCTCTCTCGGTGTTCGCTCCTTAAACGAGTCATTTATGCTCTGGGTTCTGAGTTCTTCCCTTCACATAATGATAATATTTATAGATTGGTGGTTATGCAGTTTCTGGAATAATGTGGGTGTTGGTTGTGGGTGGGATTTCATCGGAGGCATAATGACATCGACGAAAAGCTCCTTGCGATCGTCGGTTTGCGAAGAAGAGACGTGGGGAGATTTATGAAGAAGAAACGTGGGGGAGGTTTTGAAATACAAGGAAGTTATGGAGTTTTCTAAAATTAAAAGTCTTAAATCACGGGATATACAGTTGTTAAAGTATATATTAAAAATATAATATATCTAATATATCTAATTTGTCAACTCTCTGATTTTTGAAAAGACAAACATCCCACCTGATTTAAGAATCCTAGATTTTAACTCTAGGGTATTCTATAATTTCCACTATGTTTACCATGTACGATTTCAATTTCCGGTACGACATGTTTTCCATTTGAAACAACTCTCCAATTTAACAAATTGTAAAGATCAACAAAAGAGAAAAGCTACGGAAAACTATTCGTAGCATATAATCTCAATTCTCATCGTCAAAATCTGGCTCATCAAAGGCAACAATCACAAACAGAGGTAATAATAGAAGTAGAGATTGAGCTTGGTGATCATCCAAAGTAAATTTGAATTGTTTCGAAATCACCATTGATGGCGAATAACATTGTACCTTTGTTGGATCTTTCTATCTTCGAATAGATGAAACATAGTTGAAACTCTAATCATGAGTTGCTATGACGAAAATTGAAAGATCCATTGGCATGTAAACCGTGATCTTGAAAAGCTCCATTAGCTTGTAAGCTGTGAGTTGTTGTGATGGAAATTGAAAAGATCCATTGTTACTAGTGATATTTATCTAATGGCTTGTGACCAATTCTCTGTAATATGTGACCTATTAAAATGGATTTATGACCTATGTACTATGATATGTGATTGTGAATTTTCACGTGATTTGTGATGTGTATTGATATAATGGCATGTGACCAATTTTCTTGGACTTGTGATCTATGAACTATTATGCCATTGTTTGGTTCTGATTTTTCACCTAAAAAATAATTTTTTGACCGTTACTTCCCTAAATCAGCCGTCATTTTTAACTTATTCACTCATAGGTAGGACTCACATTTTCTCTCTAATAGTCAAAAAATTGATTTTCATAATCACTACCGAACATGCCCTATATGTGATTTGTGAACTATTATATGTGACATGTAACCTTTTGCATGTGATATTGATCTAATGACCTATTCGTAGTTTTCTTAGATCCGTGGACATTAATCTATTACCTATGTGATATGACCAGTAGCCTATAACATATGAACTGTAACATGTGAACTTGAATCTGTGACATTTTTTTAATGCACAAAAATATGTGACATCTGATCTTTAACTTATAAATTATGACCTGTGAGTGTGACTTGTGATCTGTAAACAAATTGTGAGTCACAATTACAAGTTTAGTTGCAATCTCACATTTTTTAAGATCACATATTATTGGTTACAAATTATCTATTTTATTGGTCACAATCATCTAAATAATTGGTCACAAACTCTCTTTATACAAATTCAACCCAAAACCCATCTCTACAACACCACAACCACAGTCGCCGTTGATGCCTATACCAACAATCTCATCCATCTCCATCTCAACCATATCACAAACACCACGACCACCAAAAAAATCCCCAAAATCTTGACCATTGCCATTACTACCACCCACCACTACTATATGTACCACTACTTGCATAACACCAATAATAACCAATAAAAATCACCCCAAAACATTGGTTAAGCAACAAATCGGAGGAAAAAAACCACACCAAAACCACCCCAATGCATAGCGAAGCTTACAACATTGCGGTACGCAGATCAATGCTACACAATGGCAATGTGAACGCCACTCCAACGCTCAGATCAGCATCGTTGTGTGACACTTTTGCGTGTGATGGTTTGTGATCTGTGGTATTCAAATATGCACACCAAGTTTTGCAGTGGTAGGTTTGTGAATGCCATGCGCAATGTCGCAATCGATGATTTTAGATCATTGTCATTGCACGTGCAACGGTGTTGATGTTGGTGACAAATAGAAAAGAAGGGATATAGGGAAAGGATAAAAGGGAGAGGATAAAATGAGATGAAAATGGTTTAGGGTTTAGAGGAAAATGAAGGTAGGGTAGAGTGGATATGTAGATTAATTTAATTTTATAACATTATTATTTAATATTAAAAAATTGAATTATCACTTGATTTTTGTTTAAAAAATGTTTAAATCTTATTTTTGAAATTGAGAGTTAAAAAACTTGGGTGGATGTTATTTTCATGTTACGAAAATGGACACAATAGTATTCATTTACGGAAATGGACCCAATAGCATTCATTCATAAACTTTCACTTGTAGCACTCTTTTTATCAAGAGATCAACGTTCGTGTTATCGTGTGTGTATGGGAAGGTAACATAGAGATTGTGTAAGTACAACAAACTAGACATAGTGGTGCAAATATCTCAACTTCATCCTCCAGAAAAATATTGCATTGTGAGCTTATGCTGGCAATTACTGTAGAATATTAACACTATATGCCTATTATGACCCAGTCAAGCAATTTTACTACTCAACTAGCTGACCTAGTCTTTGGCAGATGCTCGATGCTACTGTTAATTCGATGGATAGTCGTCATCGTTTAGCGGGATGGACCATTATATTGAGAGTTGGGAACATTTCCTCAATTTGTCCACATGATCCGTGTTTAAAGAATTTCTTCGAAAGCAAAAATATATATATTATACATAGAACAATAATAACACAAAGGTTTTATGAGAGAAACTCGTATATAGAGAAAAACACGGACTATAAAACAATAAAGATATTCTACTATATGAATTTTTTTACGATCGTATAAAATTTCTTACACAACACACCTCAAAATGGGATCGGTTAAGATGACAAAGGATCTCTCAGTCTCACCCAAGATATTCAATATGATTGTACAAAATTTTCATCAAATAGAATATCTCTATCCTTAACAATCCGTGGTTTTTTCTCCGATTTGAAAAATTTTCACGTAAAATCCTTGTGCTGTTCTTTTTCTTCGTACATGTTATATTTTCTAGCCGCTGAAGAAATTCTTTGAACAAGATCATGTGAGCGTAACAAGTGATACCAATACATCATGTCAATCACAGTGATGAAGCAAAGAAAAGATATGTTGGGTGATATAGAGAAGTGATGAAATAATCAGTTTTAGGTTGTGACAAGTGAAAGTTAATGGTGTTTTGATTTTGTTTAGATTGCACAAGGATTATTTTTTTTCTTTTTTTTTTCAAAATAAAAAATAAAAAAATGGATTAATCTTTTTTATTAGTAGACGTGGACAGTCTGTTAATTATTCAAAAGGAAGACAATCACTCAAGTCAACGAACGGAGACAATGGCGTTGTTGCTAACAATGTCTCTTATCTTCATGTACAACAGTGATATTCTTTAGGAAGAATCGTTCATCCTTATGATGTGTTTGACATCATTATAGAGGATGAGTCATTGTTAATGTGTTCACAATTTAAAAACGAATATTAGTTTGATATTGATACATGGTGTGTGATGGAATTTATGTTGATGGCTGATGACAGGGAAACAATAGATCAAGCCGACTCTACGAGGCAAGCTCGATGTGTCACTTAAGCTCGTGGATCTCATAGGCCAAGCCTCCCACGAGCACATGACTCGAAGTAAAGAACATCAATTGATGAGATCAATTTGATAGATTAATTATCTCGATGAGTTAAATATTCGAGAACAAACTAAGTAAAGAACATGAATTTGTGTTCAGAATTGTCGCCTTAAAGAATAGGACAAGTAAGTACTTAAGTATTTTTTCTATTTAACTATTATATCATAGTTTAATGTGTGGCTACGTCTAAATTTCGACATCTTTTGTTGATTCTCGAATAATGAGTGTAATTAGAGGGAAAATTGTCATTTGTGTTCGTACCTAATTATCGAATAAGAATGAAATACATATACTGTTACATGTTTGCACACTTGGGCAACCCACTGGGGCCCACAGTCAACTCATGCCGAACCATGTGGCACTCAAGTCGAGGTGATTTGCATAGCCGAGGCCCATCTATCATTGCCTCTTGAGGAGCTTCCGAGGCCCTTTGAAGGTGGACGAGGCCCTGTTGGCCGAAGCTCTGTAGCCGAGGTAGAAGCCTCTGAATCACAAAGCAGCATCTTCCATAGACACTTCTCCCAAGAGATCCTCTGCACAAAGATCTTACGAGAATGATTGATAGGATGTTTGTCATAAGTGTAAATGTTAAGTCTTGTCAATAGTAGAGGCGGCTCTGCCAATCAATAAATGTATAGCAGGCTAGGTGCGACTGATGCCTACAATTTGACATGTGAATTAATCGGATGAGGCCACGTGTACCCCGAACCAAATGTCACGATCTAACTTGTGACACTATAAATACTCTCCCATGTACCCCATGCAAAGGCTAATACAAGAGTCAATACAAGAAACTACATTTTACTCTCTCTTTCTTATTATCTTGCAACACAATATGAATCTACGCATATTTACATACACATTTCCAAACATCGATTGGTAATTATTGTACAATCGGTCTACGAACATCTTGTCGGATTCCGAACGTTCTCGTTCTGCATCGTTGAGCTACTCTCACGCCCTTGATCTGTCCTTTTTAGACCGTCCACGTGTCTTTACGTGTTGGAATTTCGCTCACGTGTGCGCGGGTGGGTCCGGTATCTGTTGGCAACATTTTTTGAGGTCAACAGATTGACGTCGTCTGTGAAAAATCTTACCATAACCACAAACAACCTTGTGGTGAAAACTTATTAAAGAGGAGCATTTGGACATCCCCCTTGAAAAATGATTTGTTCTTGAAAAAAGAACAAGAGGAAGCCTCATGATATAGCAAAAATCTGAAGGGTAAGACGCAAAGAAAATGAGTTCAAACGAAGATACACTCCCTAGGAGGGTAAGAGAAAATGCTGATATGCCCCCTCCAGCAGCTGTCCCAGCAGCTCGGTATAGACTCCACCACAACCACAGAAGAGGTGGAATGCGTGCGACAGCCCGGCTATCAAGAAAAATGGCCGCCATGGCAGCTAATATGAGAGACATTGCTAGCCAAAACATAGCTATGAGGGAACTCATGACCCAAATGCAAGGCTAGGGAGCCTTCCCTATTCCTCCATACGCCCCTCAAGGGCACTACCAGCAAGAAGATAAAGTTCAAAGTCGTAGGGCTACCTCGCCGGACTATAGCCAAGGTAGAAGCCCATTTGAAAGGGAAGTAGAAGTTGATATTTCCTCCAATTATGCTTCTAGCCGATCCACCGAGGTCCCTTTGAACTATGATAACTTCCCACCTCCGTATGAGCAAGAACAAAGACATAGGAGGTCAGTAGTGTATTTGACAGAATTAGCCCCGCTGAACCGAGGCTCAGATAACAACAACATCACGAGCCTTGGACAAGGCCACTGTCTCCACCTCCTATGCCTCAACAGTCGGAAGAAAGGTATGAAAATACCGCCGTGCTACTCCGCCTAGAAATAGGCGCCAAAGGAGGGAGGAAGAGGCTAGGAACCGTCCCAGAACCTCTCACCAACAACCAAGGTATGAGGCCGATGAAAATGATTCAGATGAACAACAAAGGTCCTGTGACTTGGACGATGACGATGAAAACCTGTCATTCTTAAGGGAACTAAGGAGTGCCCAGGTCCCGAACCACTATGTTATGCCAAAAATACCAAAGTATGACGGAAGAGGCGATCTAGAGAAACACCTGAATACTTACAAAACTCACATGAGCCTAAGGGGTGCCACTCCAACTGTGAAATGCAGAGCTTTCCACTTAACACTTAGCGGAGCAGCTGAAATTTGGTATAATAGGTTACCACCTAGGGGCATAAGAAGTTGGCCCGAATTCAAGACGACCTTCTTGAAGAGGTTCGCTATAACCAAAGAGGGAGAGACCCCCATCCAACGTCTCTAAGATATTAGACAGGCACATGGGGAGTCCCTAAAGAGCTCCCTATCACGCTTGACTGATAAGATGACATATTGTGTGCAAGTCACCGATCGTGAGGCGTTATCTGCATTGAGAGGAGGTCTGAACATGAACACCCTATCCTGGAGGGATGTCCAAAATCAAGACCCCACCACCTATGATGCCCTACTCGAGATGATGAGATGGGAGATCATCAATGAAGAATTGATTGAGCATAGGAACAGGGCAAGTAGAGGCCTCCCACCTCCTCAAAGGCAGAGTGCTAGAGGACCGACCTCCCACTTGATGGATTACCAAATGAACCAAATTGGTAATGAGAGTTTTGGGCAGACACTTGCCACCACCACTCTTAACTCCGTTCCTACATTGGCATATGAGGATATCAACCCAGTCGCTGACACCCAACAGATGGGAACTCCGCAAGGATCCCGCAGGGAGAGAGGCCGAGGCCGAAATTCGGGACCTAGAAATAGGTCAAATCAGAACCCACCTGGATACTACCACCGGTTCTATGGACACGACACAGCAGATTGTCAAGACTATGTTCATCGCTCTCGGCAGGAACCTCCTAGGGACAGAAATGAATCGTCCCAGGCGAACAGGCCCCGCGCCTAAGTACGATAACTGACCTGGGCGTGAAGAGGCTGCCCCACGTCAAAGGGATGTTTCTCTGCGACGAAGGGAGTGTGATGCAAAGAGGCCCAAGAAAGGGCGCAGACATCGAAGAAATCGACAAACTCAAGATGAAGCCCCTATCCACTAAGTGAATATCATATTTGGAAGCTCGTATGTTGGCAGGAAAACGCGAAATGCCAAAAGAAATTATGCCCGTGAGGCCAAGCGCCCCCCACTTACCAGCTATATTGCGGGCCACAGCTCCCGGAGGGATCAAGTTCCACCTATTGTCTTCACCCAGGAGGACACTAAAGGGGTTTACTACCCCCACTGTGATGCACTTGTGGTAAGAGCGGTCATAGCCCGGAATGGGTTCAAACGAATGTTAGTTGACAATGGTAGCTCAGTCAACATTCTATTCGGATCCACCTTTAACAAGATGATACTGGACCATGAGTTAACATCTACCACCACTTCTTTGTACGGATTTACCGGAGATAGCATCACTCCGAGAAGAAAAATCACACTCACAGTAGAGATGGGGGAGTCTCCACAAACCATAATGAACTTCATAGAATTTCTCGTTGTCGATAGTCGATCGGCTTACCATGGAATATTGGGTAGGCCAGCCCTAAAGGAATTGGGAGCCGTCACCTCCATCCACCACCTATAAATAAAATTCCTGACGGAAAATGGGGTGGCAATGGTGAGAGGCAACTAAAGAGGCTCAAGAAAGTGTTATCTAAGCTCCATCAGAAAGGTAGAGCCCCAGGACGTCCATGTAATTATCGCTAATGCAATCATGGCTGATGTCCCAAGTGATGCTCCCGCCGAACCGGAAGATGTCGAAATGATTGACTCACCACCCAATCCAGAAGTATTGGTCATCGATGAGATTGATCCCCGCATAATTTAACACAAACCTCAAGCATCCCCAGTTGAGGAACTTGACAGCTTCTCGATAGAACCTCGTGACCCATCCAAATTGTTGAAGGTGGGCAAGGGCTTGTCCAACACTTTGAAAGAAAAGCTCAAAAATTTTCTAAGTAGGAACCTTGATATCTTTGCTTGGAGGCATGAAGACATGGTACCCCAAGGTCAGTTGCCACCACCTGAAAATTGATCCAAAGGTCGCCCTGCATAGACAAAAAAAGAGAGCCCTCAATCTTGAGAGATACGAGGCCCTGAAGGAAGAAGTTCAGAAGCTCATCCAAAATGGCTTCATCAGGGAGGCCACCTATTCAAGGTGGGCCTCCAATCCAGTTTTAGTGAAGAAACACAACGGTAAGTGGATGGTGTGCATCGATTTCACTAACCTCAACAGAACTTGCCCGAAGGACAGCTTTCCACTTCTAAGAATTGACCAACTGGTAGACTCCACGGCTGGGCACGAGTTATTGAGTTTCATGGACGCATACTCCGACTACAACCAAATTCCCATGCACCCAGCCGATGAGGAACACACATCTTTCATCACAGATTGAGGCCTTTATTGCTATAAGATGATGCCCTTTGGGTTGAAAAACGCTGGAGCAACGTATTAAAGGCTCGTCAACAAAATGTTTGTGGACCTCATCGACAAGACAATGGAGGTCTACGTAGATGACATGCTGGTAAAGAGTTTGGAAGCTGGGGACCACATAACGTACTTCAGCAGCACCTTCCAAATCTTGAGAAGATATAGGATGAGACTCAATCCCTTCAAGTGCGCCTTCGGAATGGCTTCCTGAAAATTCTTAGGATACATGGTCAACCAACGTGGGATCGAAGCCAACCCTGAGAAGATTGAGGCCCTATGCAAGATGAGGTCTCCCCAAAAGTTAAGGAAGGTGCAAAGCTTGACTGGGCGAGTGGCCGCACTCAGCCCCTTCGTCTTCCAAGCTACAGACAAATGCCTCTCATTTTTCAAAGTACTAAAAGCTGGGAAGAAGTTCCAATGGAATGAGGAATGTGAAGAGGCCTTCCAGGGCCTGAAAAGGCACCTACGGCAGGCCCCCCTCCTCTCCAAACTGAAGCCCGGTGAAATTCTACAGCTGTATCTGGCCGTCTCCAATGAAGCCATCAATGTGGTTCTAACCCGAGAAGAGGGGACCACCCAACTCCCCATTTACTATACAAGTAAAGCACTCCTATCGCCGAAAACCCACTATCCCAATATGGAGAAGCTCACTTTGGCCCTGATCACGGCCTCCAGGAAATTGAAACCCTACTTCCAAGCCCATACCATCCATGTGCTGACAAACTTTTCCCAAAGGCAAGTACTCCAAAAGCCCGATGCCTCAGGAAGATTATTGAAATGGGCAGTGAAATTAAGTGAATTTGACCTCACATTCAAGGCTAGGGCAGCCATCAAGGGCCAAGCCTTGGCTGACTTTGTGGCAGAATTCGCCAACTTACCCGAGGTAAATGTAATCATGGAACAAGTCGAGTCCCCTACGTGGAACTTATTTGTTGATGGGTCGGCTGGGGACGCCGACTCAGGTGCCGAAGTTGTCCTCATCAGTCCGGAAGGTCACAAGCTGAACTCGACTGTGAGGTTCGGGTTCAAAGCCACCAACAATGTAACAGAATACGGGCCCTTCTTGTAGGCCTCAGGTTAGCCAGAGAAATGCAAGTAAAAAGGCTCCTCATCAGTAGTGACTCCCAGCTAGTCGTTAGCCAGGTCAACGGTAACTTCTCAGCCAGGGACAAAACAATAGCCTCCTACTTGAAAATGGTCATGAACCTCATCCCATCATTTGAAAAGTTTGAGTTGATCCAGATCCCCCACATCGAAAATGCACATGCGGATGCACTCTCCAAACTTGCAAGTAGCAAGGATTCCGAACTACTCATAGTAATCCCTATAGAGCACCTCCTCATGCCGTCAATCGAGACCCCCAATGTGATGTGGGTCGCTGGGACTCCTATATGAATGTAACCCATCGTGGCATACCTCAAGGACCAGGTACTACCACTAAAAAGCATGAGGCCTACAAGCTAAGGAGGAGGTTAGCCCATTTTCTCTTCATTGATGATGTACTCTATAAGAGGATCTTCTCTTCTCCACTCTTATAATGCGTCGAAGGAGAAGAGGCTACCTACATATTGACAGAAGTCCATGAAAGTGTGTGTGGTAACCACTCTGGGGTCTGTCTTTGGCACAAAAAATATTGAGGTAAGGGTACTACTGGCCTACCTTAAAAAGGACGCCCTCGAGTTTGTACGAAAATGTGACAAATACCAACGATTCTCTCCTGTCCAAAGACAACCATCGCAAGATTTGACCACGGTCTCCAACCCTTGGCCTTTCTCGAAGTGGGGTGTGGACCTCATGGGTCCTCTACCAAAAGGCAGAGGAGGTGCGAGCTTCACAATTATGGCCATTGATTACTTCACGAAGTGGGTTGAAGCTGAGCCCATGGCAAAAATTACAGAAGCCAACACTTCCAAGTTCTTGTGGAAGAATATCATATGCCGGTTCGGGATTCCCTACTCGATCGTCTCAGACAATGATAGACAGTTCGACAACAAGAAGGTTAGAAATTTGTGTGAAGAACTTGGCATCAAGAAGCACTTCTCCACGCCTCACCACCCACAAGCAAATGGCCAGCTTGAGGTTATGAACAAGACAATCAAGTAAGTCCTGAAAAGGAAGCTTGATGTGTCAAAAAGGGCCTAGGTGGATGAGCTGCCACAGGTTCTTTGGGCAATCCGAACCACTGCGAGGACCCCAATAGAGGAAACACCTTTCCTTATGGCATATAGGACTGAGGCGATGAGCCCCGTCAAGGTCGGACTTCCATCTCCACGACGTTTGCATTTTAGTGAGATAACAAACGACGAGCTTCGCAGGTACGACCTCGACTTCATTGAGGAAAGGATAGATGACGCCCAGCTAAAGCTCGGCACATATCAAAGAAAGATGACGAAGTACTTCAACTTAAAGGTAAAGAATAGGTCATTTTGAATCAACGACCTGGTCTTTAGGAGAGTCTTACTCTCCTCAAAGGAACCTGGCACCGGTTCCTTAGTCCCGAACTGGGAAGGTCCATATAAAATCAGTGGAGAGATCTGACCCGGGGCCTACTGGATTGAAGACATGAATGGCAAGGCACAACCCCATCTATGGAACATTGAGCACCTCCGAATCTATTATCAATGAATGTACTACCTCGCTGGACGATCTTTTTCAGCTTATGTAACATTTCCATGATTCAATAGAATTATCTATGATTGAATTCATGTGTCGCATTACATCGTCACCTTGGAGGAGAGGCCAGCGTCCCATCGCTGGGCCATCTCGTTTAAACTCCAAGGCGCATGCACTTGCCTCCCGTTGGCGAGGCTGAACGCCATTGGGAAAAGCCTCAGCATGGCTGAACCATCCACCATGTTGGGAAACGTCCTCACCTCGGAGAAGAGGCCAGCGTCCCATCTCTGGGCCACCTCATTTGAACTTCGTGGCCCATGCACTTGCCTCCCTTTGGCGAGGCTGAACGCCACTGGGAAAAACCTCAACATGGCTGAACCATCCACCATGTTGGAAAGCGTCGTCACCTCGGAGGAGAGGCCAGCGTCCCATCACTGGGCCACCTCGTTTCAACTCCGAGGCATATGCACCACTAGCTTTTATACCCATTTATTCTCAAGGCTCAACCACTACTAGCTTCACGCAACTACCTTTCGAATCAGAAAGCAATATCTCCAGTTCGGCTGAAACATGGTCCAGTCAGGATCCATTTAGGTTACAGTTATTAAGTTTAAATATAATTCATTTGCTTAAGTCCAATATTGGTCATGGCTCGTGAGGCTTGTGTACTATTTACTTGCTCAAGTGATTGGAGTTAGGATACCAAGTTAAAGTTATTTAGTTCTTCAATCAACATTAAGTTCAATTGTTTAACGAGGCCAATGCACTTGGGAGAAAAACATTGAATGAAAGAAGATATTATATTGATTTTCAATTAAGATTACAAAAGGGGGGGCCTGAGGCGAGTTCATCAGAAATAACTGAAAAGAAAACTATCATAAGCCTGGGACGATGATAGAGATGCCTCAACAGCCGGGGCCTCCGCAGCCTGAGCATCAGAACTTCCTTCTTCTGCCTCTGCTACTTCATCTCCAACCGCTTCATCAGCTGGGGTTTGAGGCACCTCATCCACAAACTCCGACCTCAGCTGTGACAAGTCTTGATTTGGGTAGAGTTCCTCAACCCTCTCCATCATCTCGGTATAAGCATAATTTCTCCAATAAGTGCTAAAGCTCTTGTACTCCTCGGTATTGTGAAAGTTGGTGATGTAGTCTTTCACTGCCTCCTCCCTTGCCAAATTGGCCTCCTCCCTTACCTTGGCCGCATCATCAACATACCACTTTATCTAGCCCTCCAAGAACTTGTACGCATCTTGGGCCCCTGCTAGCTCCAAGTTTGCCTTCTCCAAGGTTTCGGCAGTTACCTTCTGGTGGTCATTGGAAACCTCCACTTTCTTAGTCAAGGAGGCTACCTCGCACTAGGACTCATATACCTCATTCTTCAACGCCTTAATCTGAGCCAAGGCAGACTCCAGCTTCGCCGCATCTTCAAATTTTTGGGCCTTCCCTTCCTCTACCTCGGCTCTAGCTCCCTTCAGCTACTCTATAAGGGACTCCATCTTCTTTTCTGAGGACTGGGTCCTCGTTTGAAAGTCAGTAAGGGCTTCCCCATACTCTAGTGCGAGGCCAAAGGTCCTCACACTTTGGTTCACGAGGGCCCTTGTCTAGTCCGTGGCGTCACATGAGGAGGCGTGCAACTGCCACCAATCCATCCAGAATTTTTAGAAACTTTCTGTAGCACTTCAGATCTCAGGTGGTAGAGCCTCCACCAAAGCTGGAGCCAGAACCTCCTCCCTTCCAACAAGAAAGCTCGGAGACTTCCCTTACACCCTCAAAGGCCTCAGCTGCCCTCATCGCAGCCTCTTCCTTAGCCTCCTCAGCTTTGGCTCATCGAACCATTTCAATCTTTACCGCTTTCGAGGTGACTGCGAGGACCTTCGACTGAGTCTCTTTGCCTTCATGGGACACACAGAGGTCCCGAACCTTCCTGATGTACTGGTGACCTGCACCAGCTTCCTCTTCTTTGGCTCCTCGGGGACCCTCTCCTTCTCCTGAGGCTCTTTGGCCTTCTTCGACCTCTGAGGCGTCCCCTCTTCAGGAGCCCTTGAGCTTCCGTCCTTAGAGAGGTGCTCGACCCTGCCCCAAACCTCTTTGGCACCACTGGACCCCGGCTTCAAGGGTCTCGCCTTCACAGTGGACGTGGCCCTAAGTATAGAGGCCATGTCAGTGGCTGGGTATTCCCTCCTCTTGAACTTGTCTGCAGAAAATGTCAATGCATCAGCATCAAAACAAAAAGCAAGAAATACACAAGTATAGGAGCTTCTTACCCTTAAAGGCCATCAGTTCGAAATCAAGGAAGTAGCGACTTCGATCGATGAGGTGGCCAAAGTGGCGAAGCTTGAGAGGACTCTTGTAAATGTCCTCTATCACTTCAAACTCCTCCTTGCTCAACTCGAACCTCGTACTACTATCTGCAAAGGAAGCCTCAATAGTTAGATCTAAAGAAATTTGAATACAGAATGCAAACTTAGGCTAGGAGACTCACAAGCTTCGTAGTATTGGATCGGAACTGTGCAAGCCAGGGCTGTGTCCCCCTCCACCGCTTGCCACCTGCCCCTCGCCCAGAACCACGACTTCTTCCGCCCTTTAATGGAAGAAGGTAGCCCCATCACAAATGGTGCATGAGCCCACCAAGGAGTTAAGTAATACCACCCTTTGACTCCTTACCTATTACCCTAGGCTGGAATAAGGTCATGAAGACATGGAGAAGCATGTCCTCCCCGAGTGACACTTCCTTCCATAGGAAGTACGACCTAACCAACTGGCTCCACCCATTTGGCAGAACCTGTGACAACATGAAGTTCCTCAGCACCGCCTTGAAGAAGGGGTACAGAGGAAGACGCATACCTGCCTTAAATAGGTACTCGCTCACCGTCATGCACCCGAGCCTCGGATAGCAGGCTCGCTCATGGGCCTCGGGTACTAACATCTCTATGTAATGAGGTACATAGTACCTCTTCTTGATCTCCCCTAGCCTCTTCAATGTCATATTCGAAGGGACTCTAGACGCCTCTCACTCTACACTGTAGTCTACTACCTCCTCGGTCATAGCATATTGCTCAACCTCGGAGCCTTCCCTATAACTAGCCCCCTGATCGAATGACGTGGCAGTAACCAACTCCCTATTCGAGGTGGACTCCATTTTAGAAAACGACTAAGAACGCAATACAAGGAATTTTCTATGAAAATACCTACAGGAATAACTACGCCAACGAAATGGTACCGAAAAACCAGGGATCAAAGAACTTCAACGCTGGAAAACTTAAGCTTTGGAAGAAAAATCAGATTGCAAAGGTAGAAAATCCAGAAAAATGGGGGTCTCTCGCCTTTTATAAAGGGCCAGGATGAACCCCAACCATCTGATCAAAACCCATACAATCTGAACCCTTCATTCTAAGTCAAATTCGAGGCATATAATTCAAACGATTTTTCAAACCTATGCCTCAGATTTAAGGGTGTCTCCCATGCACCTCCCCCAACGCGTCTGCTTCTAGAAGCTCCAGCTGTTCTCATGATTACGACTTTAATTTGACGACAGTAGGCGCCTTGAAAGTTGTAACAGTTCAGCCACCTTTCCTCAAAAATATGGGCAAAACAGCACATCATTGGTACAATTGCCGAGAAACAATTATTGTCAATGCGCTTCAGATTTCAGCCATCAAGCCTCGCAAGTTCAATTTCCAACCACCTCGGCTTCCTCATTCTTTCACAATTCAGCCATCAAGTCTTGTAGGTTCGGTTTCCCAACCGCCTCGACTTCCTCATTCTTTCACAATTAAGCCATCAAGCCTCGCAGGTTCGGTTTCCCAACCACCTCGGCTTTCTCATCACAATTCAGCCATCAAGCCTCGCAGGTTCGATTTCTCCAACTACCTTGGCTTCATTATTCTTCCACACCAACACATTTCTAACTCCAACTATGATATAAATATCTATACTTGGATTTGGGGGACTATTATTTAGGGTACAAAAATTTCAAAAATTTCTTTCAACTTAACTGGCTGGCTTTACTTCATCAAAGTCTTTGCATTATATAAATGACTATACTTAGACTTGGGGGACTATTGTTACATGTTTGCACACTTGGGCAACCTATCGGGGCCCACAGCCAACTCATGTCAAACCACGTGGCACTCAAGTCTAGGTGATTTACATAGCTGAGACCCATCTATCATTGCCTCTTGAAGAGCTTCTAAGGCCCATATGCCGAGGCCCTTTGAAGGTGGACGAGGCCCTGTTGGCCGAAACTCTGTAGCCGAGGTAAAAGCCTCCGAATAAAAAAACAGCATCTTCCATAGACACTTCTCCCAAGAGATCATCTGCACAAAGATCTTACTAGAATGATTTATAGGACGTTTGTCATGAGTGTAAATGTTAAATCTTGTCACTAGTAGAGGTGGCTCTGCCAATCAATAAATGTATAGCAGGCTAGATACAACTGATGCCTACAATTTGACGTGTAAATTAACCGGATGAGGCCTTGTGTACCCTAAACCAAAGGTCACGATCTAACTTGTGACACTGTAAATACTCACCCATGTACCCAATACAAAGACTAATACAAGAAACCATATTTTAGTCTCTCTTTCTTATTATCTTGCAACACAATACGAATCTACGCATGTTTACATACACATTTCCAAACATCGATTGATAATTATTGTATAATCGGTCTACAAACATCTCGTCGAATTTCGAACGTTCTCATCCTGCATCGTTGAGCTACTCCCATGCCCTTGATCTGTCCGTTTTAGACCGTCCACGTGTCTTTGTGTGTTGGACTTTCGCTCACGTGTGCGCAGGTGGGTTCGACAACTATTGGCAACATTTTTTGAGGTCAACATATACAACATGTCAAAGGAAAGTATTGCATAACATACACGTGAATTGGAAGGTTGAACTTTCTCTTTAAATTTTTGACTCCAAGAAAATTAAATTAGCAATAACTTACACTTACTTTTGAATAGGAAGGCTAGTCCCAATATTGAACTTAGCCCTTGTTTAATTTTCAATATTTTTAAAATATACTTTTTTCTCTTCTTTTCAACCAAAAACTTTTCAATAAAATAATATTACACGCAAACTTTTAATATTTTTAACTACATATTCTCTATCAATTTACTATTCCAAAATACATTCTACACAAAAAAATGTGGCTTAATTAGAGTGCGTTTGATTGTATGTCTGGAACGCACATTGCCTAGAACTTATTTGTATTAAAATTATTAATTTAATATGTTTGATTAGTTTAAATTTCAATTTAGGAAATGTTATACTCAACCATTTTTTATTGGTTGGTAGATGAGAGAAATGATAGATAAGTGAAAAGGGGGGGAGAGAGAGGTTGAAATGCCTGAAAAAATAAAAATATACCTTCCTTTGAAGAAAGTACTTTCCTTATTTTTAAGGAAAATATGGTCACTTGACCAACTTTTAAAAAATATTTTTCATGAAAAAATCTTAATCAACCCCTCCAAAATTAAGAATTTGGATGAAAAATGACATTTTTCAAAAAAATAAAATAAAATAAAGTCAATCAAATACACTCTTTATAACAGTTTGCAATGAAAGCAAAGATTGCATTAGAAAATTTTTAAGATTACGAAGATTTTTTCTCTGAAAATGACCATATTACAATACACAAATCATTGTACTCCCAGCTTTATAAAAAATCATTGTGATTATAAATGATAAATAGTTATGAGAGGAATTAATTAGCATAATCAATTGTAACTACCATTTCATTACAGCTGGTAGACATTTTTGTAAGAAAACTATTAGTGTTAAATGAGATTAGTTGAGCTGTTGAATGCATGCTCAGCTCGATTATGGTCGTTAGACGAGATGACTAGCAATTGCCACAAGAAACTTGGGCTCAGTTCTTCCCTTGGTGGGGCAGCCTAATCAAGCTGGTTTATGAGTTACTCACGGCTCATTGATAGATGAGTGTGTTTCATTCATGTTATTAATACTATTTAAACTTGATATTTTGTTTGGCTATAAGAGTTTAAAATGTTTTAATGTGTTTTCGTGTTTTGTTATAGGTTAGGTGACATGGTGATGAAACGCAATTCATGGAGCTTTAAGGAACCAAGAAGGGATAGGGAGATGAACTAAGAATGCAAGAACTTGAAAATATGCTACGAAGACAAAGAAAGAAGCCAAATAAGCAAAAAAATAGAAATTGTGCAAATTAGGCAGCGCTAACATCCAATAGGACCAATACCTTAGGCGCCAAGTGCATCTGAAGAAGTAGAAAAATAACAGAACTACATCTCCTAGGCGCCATCTTGGCTAGAACTCCAGCACCTTAGCTCTACTGGGCGCTGTACCGCGAGCTCTAGGGTTTGTTTTCATCCCAAACAACTTAAATTTGAGATATACATTAAAGGTGTCATAAATACAACTTTAAAGGGATTTTTGAAACTACACTTTGACGACAACAAATCAAGAGATCAAAGTAATTAACGGAAGAGACTGCGAGAAATGAATTGATCCAACTCCAAAACAATTTTTTCTCGTTTTTTTTCTCTATGTTTATAATTATGAATTCAAGATTTCTTTATTCTTCCATCTAACTAATTCATTCATCCGGTGGATAGATGTAATCTAAACTTGAAACTATGTTTTGATTTTCAGTAATTATTTCTTGGAGTTTTTTTTTTAATTTTTTTTATGTTATTTATTCTTAATGCTTTCAATTAACTGGCCATTAATTGATTGATTAGATTATTAAGATTTGACACTAGAGGGAGAAAATCTTAGACATGATCATAGAATAACATCACCTAGGATTTATAGGTTTCGAGAGAAAGTATGAATCCTTTGAATCATTTTAACAAAGAACCATAGAACTTGGGAATTCCTAGATTTTGATTAGGAATAAAGCTATTGGAATTGAAATTTAGGAATGATTTTTATTCGGCACTCAAGAGAGTGAGCAGAAATATATTAGGGATCTTGCTTATAAACTCGAAAAACCAATTAGAGATGAATAGAGAAAACGAGATGTAGTTGATAGTTTGATGAAATCCAAGCCCTAGGTTCTTCTCGTATTGTTTTAATCATTAAGAATTTGCATTCAATCGTTGATTTAGTCAAACAATCATCAATTTAGATTTAATTAAATTACATTTATGATATTAATTCGATTGTCTAGATAAAATAAGGGTTATTTAATTATAGTACTTAGTATGAGTTTAATTATTAATCTCAGTGGGTTCAACATCCTAACTTATCGTTATAGTATAAAACTTGACACCATACGCTTGCAGTATAATTTGCATCTAATAAGTTTTTGGCATTTGCTGAGAATTGATTGATTTTATTTATACTAATATTACTTTTTAATTAGCCTTGATTTTAATTTAGAATTCTTTACTTTCTAATTCCTAGTTGTTGGTTTTTCAACTCTTTACGAGAAGATCAAAAAGTTTTGAATTATGACCATTTGATCCTAAGATCGAAAGAACATTTAGGAGATGAAGAGCTATAAGGAGGAACAAAATTGTAATAATGACAGCAAACGAAAACCAACAACAAGGAGCCATTTGAGTTATGTTTGACGAGTTGTCAATGAAAATTGCTTTGGTATTGCACATCAAACTATTGCAACAAATAACTTTGAACTGAAAGTTGAATTGATTAACCATGCATGCCACCTTTGACCTCAACTCCCTTAGGTCCGCTTGTGAGTCTGGATCAAGCTCAACTCATCGAATCAAGAAGCGGACGCTCGAGCGGCTCGTTTGCTTGCAAGCCCAAATGGCTCGTTTTGCATAACTGCAACTCGTTAGTGGCGTGAGTTGAATCGGTGAGCAGCTCACCCCTAAATGAAATTAAGGTAATTACTAGATACTCATGGTACCATTGGTATTTGCTATCCCTTCCACTCCATTTTAAAATACATTTGAGATAAGATAGCAGCGTTAATAACAATGAAAGCTCAAGTACTAAAAACTTTATATCACTACTCCTTAATGAAGTCAAGTCAATTATAGTCATCATACATGATTTTATTGTAGGATAATTTAATGCTTTTAAATCACTAGATCTTTCATGTTAAATCATCAAGAAATACAAGAATTAAAGCGAAAGCGTACCTAAATCAGACATGGTTAATGCAATAATGAATTTCGCAGTATAGTCTTCCAAATCTACACGCAGTCTCCTTTTTCTCTCTGTGATGGGATGCAGTAGAGAATGAATAATACGTACGTGTGATCTGGGGACCATTACCATATTTATATAACGATGCCCTTTGACTTAATTCGACCCATCATAGAATTAGGATTTGGGCCCGGTCTCTACACATACGTAAACCCACACTTTAATTGGATACATTAAAGCCCAAAAATCAAAGCCTTATTAGATCAATTTAATTGGGCTCAATCAAATTTGATAGCCTTTTATTTAACACACAATTATTCACACATATAAGCACATTGATGGATTAAAAAATCCTAACAATCTCCCACTTGGGCTATATGTGTAACCTTATAATTGTGTATCAAATATAACCTTATGAGTACTCAAAAATTTTGCTATCATTACCAAATGTATCCCCAAAACAATCCCATCCATCAATCATATCAACATAGGATCAAAGCGACTTTTGCTACTTTCATGTAGCTAAACCTATCAATGGTCACATATATCGATATAACCGAATGACATGGATCAAGCCTGGATGTGTAGCATGAAAATTACATGTGATGTGATCTATAACATGCCTATTTCCAATTGGTCCACCTTAATGCCTTAATGAGATTATTTTAAACAAATTCAGAGATAATAAACCAAATAACTTTATAACTGAAAATAACTTTAACCTTAAACTGTATCCAAAATAACAGTACATGTGTCCAATATGAAAAGCAAAAATACAAACTCACACTGAAACTAGATATCCTCAAGAGACACTATACTCATATGAGCAGTGTGCTCATGAAAGACCTTGGGTATCAATCTCTTAGTAAGCGGATCCGCAACCATGGAGTTTGTCCCAATATGCTCTATTGACACATGTCCACTCTGAACTCTTTCTTTAACAGCCAGGAACTTGATCTCTATATATTTTGACTTCGTCGAGCTCCTGTTGTTATTGGAATACAGCACTGCTGATTTATTGTCACAAAATATCTTAAGTGGTCTTTCTATATTGTCCATAATGCGCAGCCCAGTGACAAAATTATGCAGCCGTATTCCATGATTTGATGCCTCATAACACGCCATAAACTCCCCTGCCATGGTGGAAGTAGCTATGAGTATCTGCTTAACACTCTTCCAGGAAATAGTACCTCCAGCAAGTAAGTAAATATAGCCTGAAGTGGATCTCCTACTATCTTGGCATCCCGCGAAATCGTAATCAGAATAACCGATGATCTCCAACTGATCCGATCTCCTGTATGTGAGCATGTAGTCTTTGTTCTCTATAAATACCGCATGACCCGTTTGGCTGCTTTCCAATGATCCATTTTCGGGTTACTTAAATATCTCCCTAGCATCCTAACAATGTACGCTATATCCGGACACGTACAAACCTGAGCATACATCAGACTCCCTATAACTGAGGAATAAGGAATCTTCTGCATTTCTTTAATTTCTAAGGCATTTTTAGGGTATTTACTTAAGCTGAACTTGTCACCTTTAGCCACAAGGGTGTCACTTGGTTTACAATCTTGCATGTCATATCTTTTAAGTACCTTTTCGATATAACTCTTTTGTGATAATCCAAGAATACCCCAAGAACGATCTCGGTGTATCTGAATTCCTAATACAAAAGAGGCGTCACCAAGATCTTTCATCTCAAAATTCTTTGCTAGAAATATCTTGGTTTCGTGCAATAAGCCTATATCGTTGCCGGCAAGCAATCTGTCATCGACATATAAAACCAGAAAAATATACTTGCTCCCACTGAACTTGTGGTATATACAATCATTGACCAAGTTCATCTCAAAACCAAATGAGATGATCACCTGATGAAACTTGTAATACCATTGACGAGACGCCTGTTTGAGTCCATAGATGGATTTCTTTAATTTACAAACCATTTGCTTTGCACCGTCCGATCCAAAGTTTTCTGGTTGTACCATATAAATTATTTCATCAATGTCACCATTGAGACATCCATCTGATGTAACTCAAGATCGAAATGCGCTACCAATGCCATTATTGTTTTGAAAAAGTCTTTCGAAGAAACCGGAGAGAAAGTCTCTTTATAATCGATGCCTTATTTCTGTGTAAAGCCCTTTGCAATAAGACGAGCCTTATACATCTCTACATCACCTTTCGAATCCCTCTTGATCCTAAATATCCATTTGCAACCAATGGGTTTCGCACCTTCAGGCAATGGAACGAGGTCCCATACGTCATTGTCCTTCATGGACTTTATCTCTTCATTCATGGCATCGAGCCACTTTTGAGAGTTAGAGCTTTCCATGGCTTGACGGAAGTTGATCAGATCATTTTCCACCATTCCAATGTCAACTTCATGTTCTTGGAGAAATACGATGTAATCATTCGAAACCGCACTTCTCCTCTCTCTAGTGGATCTTCTTAATGGCATTGATTCTTGAGGCTGTAGAGTTTGTTCTTTTGGAACAATTTGTTGATCTTGAGAGGGAAGTATGTCATTGTCTTGATCCAAAGTTGCTTCTTGAACAATATCAGGGATAGAAACCTGATCATTGTCAATGGCAATTGGAGGAATTTCAACATATTTCTCCTCAAAGACAAAGCCTGTAACCCTTTCTCCCCTGCAAACTCAACATCCTCAAAGAACCGAGTATTTTCAGTCTCGAAAATTGCCTTAGTTGTGGGATCATAAAACTTGTAACCCCTGGACCTTTCAGAATATCCAATAAAATAGCAACTGATGGTCATGGCGTCTAGTTTCTTTTCATTTGGCTTATAGGACCTTGCCTCAGCTGGACACCCCCAAATATGTATATGCTTCAAACTAGACTTCTTGCCCGTCCAAAGCTCATATGGGGTTTTATCAGTGGCCTTAGTTGGAAGTCTGTTGAGTATATAAGCCGCGGTCTTTAATGCTTCACCCCAGAGAGATTTTGGTAAGGTAGAATGACTAATCATACTCCTCACCATGTCCTTAAGCGTTCTGTTTTGTCTCTCAGCAACACCATTCATGATGGACGAACCCGGCATAGTGTACTGTCGGACGATACCGCATTCCTCTAGGAATTTAGCAAATGATCCTGGACGCTGTTCACCTGAACCGTCATATCTGCCATAATATTCACCCCCACGGTCAGATCTGATGCTTTTAATCCAACTTCAGCTTTATAGTTTTTGAACACATCCAGTGACTGTGATTTTTCATGAATGAGAATACGTAGCCATATCTTGAAAAGTTATCTATGAATGTTATAAAATATTATTGACCATTCCAAGAACCCGTAGGGAATGGTCCACAAATATCCGTATTTTTAAGTTCTAAGACGTCCGAAGTCTTATTGGCTTGAAATCTCCTTTTATTAATATGTTTTCCCTTTATACATTTGACACACAAATCATAATCTGTGAAGTCAAGAGGTTCAAGAATCCCGTCTGACACAAGTCTCTCAATTCTCCTTTTGGAGATATGACCTAATATCTTGTGCCACAACGAGCCATAATTCTTCCCGGTTAATTTTCGCTTTATACCTCGAGTACTTACATATAGGGATTCATTAAAAAAAACAATTGTATCAATTGAATAAAGATTATCGTAGTCTGATAAAGAACCGGAACCAACCAATTTTGAATCATGAAACAAACTAAATATTTCATTTCCAAATGAACAAGTATAACCAAATTTGTTCAAAACAGAAATAGAAATCAAATTCCGTCTAAAAGACGGTACAATAAATGTCTCAACAAGATTCAAATAAAATCCAGTCTTTAACAATAATCTAAATTTTTCTATTGCCTCTACTTTCACCTTCTTGCCATCTCCAGCATAGATGTATCTTTCACCATCACTTGATTTTCGGCAACTGAGGCAACCCTGTATAGGCATACTGATGTGAGTTGTTGCGCCAGAATCTATCCACCATGTATGTCTAGGTACTAAAGTTAAATTAACCTCAAAACAAACCAAATGAAGAAGAATACCTTTCTTTACACGCTATGCGTGGTAATTGGTGCAATTCTTCTTCTTATGACTTGCAGCTCCACAAAAGAAACAACTACCTTCAGTCGGTTCCTTATGCCGTTTCTTTTGCGGTGCCGTACTCGCAGCTTCCTTATTAATCTTCTTTTTTTGGTTCCTTTTATCCTCAGAGGTGGTGTCCAAATGAGCACTTTCTGTCTTTTCATGCTTCAATCTTTCCTCTTCCTGGACACAGTGTGAGATGAGCTCATTAAGGGACCATGAGTCCTTTTGACAGTTGTAGCTCACCTTGAATTGACTAAAATGTGTTGGAAGGGATATCAGAACCAAGTGCACTAACAAGTTTTCAGATAAAACCAACTTGAGTGCCTTTAGTTTTCAAGCAATGTGAGACATTTTCATAATGTACTCCCGAATGTTTCCTTTCCCTTTATACCTCATTGAGACAAGATTCGTCAAAAGTGTACTTGTTTCTTGGCAAACCTCTTCTCAAGAACCTCAAGGAAACCTTTAGCTGTAGTCACCTTATCGGACATAGTGCATCGAAATGCTTCTGGAATAGCACGCTTCATGACCATTAAGCTTATGCGGTTTGATCGTTCTCACTTTTTCATCTCCCTCTTGTCATCAGAGGTACTCTTATCAAGAAGTGCAGCAGGTTAATCGACCCGTAAAGCAAGGTCTAGGTCCATGAATCCGACAACAATCATCACGTTCTCTTGTCACACCCTAAAGTTTGTACCATTTAGCATTGGAATTGAATTGATGCTAGCAAAGATATTAGCAGTAGAACCTGAAACTGAATTAGAGAATAATTATTATGAATAGCTCACATGAATATCTTTAATATGCAAATAATAGTATTCTCAAATAGTGGTAGGCCCCATCACAAGATACCAAGCACAACATCAATATCTAGTCTTTGGACAGAGATATTGACTTGTAAATAGTACTCTTGGCGTAGTAATTAAACATTGACGATAAACAATGTATCAATCAACAAACCTTTCTTTGGACCGATTTATTGATCACACATTAAACCAAATAATCGTCACATATTTATCACCACAGGTGCATGTGTATTCGGCTAAATATTGACCTTCCTTTGGGCCGACCAACATTCCCGTGAATAACACATGTACAAACACCTTTTAATATTCTAAGTTAGTCAATTTCCACAAGAAAGGTTGTTTTGACAACATGTTGCTTCAATTAATCAACTTTCGAATATTATATCTCTTAAAAGAGTCCTTAGTACCAAAATTTGAGAAAGAGAATCACCAATTTTGCATATTTTGTTTAGTTTTAAACTTTAGGGGCCTTAGGATTAATAATTAAAAACTTTAAGGGGGCAAAGTTAATTAATTCCAAACTTTAGAGGTTGAAATTAATAAACTTGAAACTTTAGAGACCATAATTAATTAATTCAAAATTTAAAGGATCAATTAGAACAATTTAAAACTTTAGGGGGCCAAAAATAACCAATCCAAAACTTTAGGGATCAAATTTTGAAAATTTGAAACTTTAGGGGTCAATTTGAATTAATTATAAACTTTGGGGATCAATTTGAATTAATAATTAAAGTTTGAGGGCTTTAATTATGAAATTCAGAATTTTAATGGCCCGAATTAATTAATTTTAAACCTTAGGGA
Source organism: Olea europaea var. sylvestris (assembly GCF_002742605.1). Lineage (NCBI taxonomy): Eukaryota > Viridiplantae > Streptophyta > Magnoliopsida > Lamiales > Oleaceae > Olea > Olea europaea. Next base: position 29,885,372 of record NC_036247.1, on the reverse strand, counting down.
CTGAATTATTAAATCCAAAACTCAAATGCCCAAATCTTAATATAACTTAAAGGTTAGGGACTGAAACCTTAATTTTATAACTCTAACCCTAATTGCAAGCAAGGGCCTCAAGTAATCTAATTTACAAGACAAGCCCCCGCCCCCAAATCTCAAAAAAAAAAAAAAAAAAAAAAAAAAAAAAAAAAAAAAAAAAAAAAAAAAAAAAAAACCCTGGAAAAAAAAACAAACAAACAAACAAACTGAAAACCTTAGGAAAAAAATTTCTTTTTCTTCTCTCCCTTAAGTGCGCCGCCCTGAGTCAGGACTGGCGCAAGCACCAGCACCAGCAGCGCGAGGCGTGTTGCTCGCAACAGCTGGGATACTGCATCTTGCAGCCGTCGAAATTTAATTTTTTTTAAAACCCATAATCTGTAATTCTAAGTCCAAAAAATCTGTAATTCCTCAAGAAAATTCAGAATTTGAATTCCAAAGTCTTTAATCCAAATATGAAAAATAATAATGAAAAATATACCACAAAAGTTTTCAAATTCAACAAAATAAATATATAAAATTGTTAAATCTGAAAACTTCAAAAGAATATTGCAAGAACCAAATAAATTATTCTATTCTCAATGATTCAACACAAAAAGACTCTGATATCACTTGTAGGATAATTTAATACTTTTAAATCACTGGATCTTTCATATTAAATCATCAAGAAATACAAGAATTAAAGCGGAAGCGTACCTGAATCAGACATGATTGATGCAATAATGAATTTCACGGAATAGTTTTTCAAATCTACACGCAGTCTCCTTTTTCTCTCTATGATGGGATGCAGTAGAGAATGAATAATACGTACGTGTGATCTGAGGATCATAACATATTTATATAACGACGCCCTTTGACCTAATTCGGCCCATCACAGAATTAGGACTTGGGCCCGGTCTCTACACATACGTAAATCCACACTTTAATTAGATACATTAAAATCCAGAAATCGAAGCCTTATTAGATCACTTTAATTGGGTTCAACCGAATTCGATAGCCTTTAATTTAACACACAATTATTCACACATATAAGCACATCGATGAATTAAAAAATCCTTACATTTATGACTTTGTGGGGACCTATGTTTTTTTATAAATACTCATCAAATTTCATGGTCCTACTTTATATCATGTTTAAGTACTAAATTTAAATTTGAGCAGAGGCTTTTCTTTCAAATATGAGATCAAGTAATGATCTCAGATGTTATACATAAGCAACAAGTTTTCAAATATGTATCATTAACTTCATTCTTATCTTCTAAACTTGATAGCATTAGCTTCGAATGATATCCCAAATTAAGTTAATTTTTATTTGGCCTATGATTAGGAATTACAAGTAATCAATCACATAGAAAACCAAATATAAACATGTTTGACCTTTTTCCTTTAACTCAATCATTTTACAGCCGTCCAAGCCAATACATGACAAATACAAGCCAATACACACACACACACGTGTGCAGAAATATCCGTACATATCATGTAGGCATCAATACATGTCTCAACAACTATATATTGTTGATTGACATTAATAATAAATAATGTCAATAACTTAAAATAAATGAGAATGTTGATTAGAGTTTGATTTGTAAACGATTTATTAGCAATAATCAATGATTATTTTAAATTATTTAGCCCATATTTGACAACCATTTTTAAAGAACACTTTCTCTGTCAACGATTATTTTGCATGTAAATTTTCTTTGACATCAGTTTTGGCATTCAATGAGGTTGCAACAATCATGACTAGAGATGGCAATTTGAACCGCCAAAATCGAAAATCGCGGTTAACCGAACCGAATGGGGCCAAAAAAATCGAACCGATGGTGCAATGGGGCGGATATGGTTTTTATTTTTATGAACTGGTTCGTGGCGGTGCGGGTATGGTATTTACGCCGTCGAACCGAAACCGAACCGATTACCCGCTAAAAAAAAAAATTGAATTGATTATTGAGTTTTACACTACTTTTCTATCTAACCCAAAACAAAATCCCCTCATTACATCTACATGACTCAGCCGACGAACCCACTTACCATTAGTCCATAATAATAGCATTAGTATGACTGTATATAAATGAAAATCCTACTCTCCATAGACCACAAACTCACGCACGGCTCCTTTTATTGTTAATTTTTTTCTATTGTGTGTAGAAAATTCTACTTCTTCATCATACTCTAGAGCTTGTACAACGTTTAGCGAGAATGAAGCTGACGAAAAGTACTTTTTTTTATATAAATTTTAGCTAAAACCATTCTGGAATAGGTAGTATCGTTGTATTCTTTACTTACATTTCTTATTTGCTATATACGAATCAACTTTGAGTGTTGATATATGCTAGTAAGACTTGTGGGGGAAAATGAATCAAATAACTTCGATGCACAATAATTAAGAATGAAGGAAAAATTTAGTATTGTTATATTTATAAGATTATTTGTTAAATTTGTATTTTAAAATTAAAAATTTGGATAATATTTACATTTTCGTTTGGAATATTGTGTTTTTGTTTTCATTAACTTTTTTCATAAATTGTTTTATATCAATTTGACGGATGAACCTATAAAAAATAATTTATTTTCGTGGTTATTAACTGAACCGAACCGAGAACTGAACCGAACAGATTTACGTGATTATGGTGTGGTTATAGTTTTGGCCAAACCGACCCACTGCCAACCCTAATCATGACCTTCAATTTTAAACACACTAGATCAATTCACTGGTCATATTCATCCACATAAAAAGGGTGTCATCATTAGCCTTGTTTGGTACTCATTAAATTACATTTCATTATATTTTATTTTTCTCTCTTTTATTTTCAACCACATAGTCTTTCATTAAAAATTATTACTCGTAAATCGAAAATTTTTTCCTTCTTTTTCAATCATTTAAAAAAAAAAAATTATTCTACTCATTTTCATTTTTTAAAAATGGGGGCCAAACAAAGGCTTCATGTTAACAAGGGATGCATATCTAATATTATTCTTATGTCAAGCTCATTTTTAATCACATTTTTACAATAAAATATTTTACACGTAAACTCAAAATTTTTTTTATTTTTTAATCACTCATTCTCTAAAAAAATCACTATTTCAAAACTCGTTTTTCCCCAAAAACAAAAAAAAAAAAAAGCCTCTTTATTAGCTGTCAAACGGGGGCTTAATAATATAATAATGATTTCTTAACAAAATTTGCGGAAACCTCAGTTTCAGATTTGACTTTTTCCAGAATGACCTATTGTAAAATGAAAATTAGCTAATTATAGATTTATTTGAGGAGTCAATTGCAATAACTTAGAGCCTGTTTGGCCCCGATTTTTGTACCCAAAAAATTGATTTTTTGACCGTTATTTCACTATTACAGCCGTCATATTTGACTTCTTCTCTCACAGGTGGACCCCATTTTTCTCCTAACGGTCAAAAAATCAATTCTCAAAATCACTCGCAAACAGGCTCTTATTGCATATGTAGACTTATCACTTGTAAATTCTTATTTAAAAAAAAAAATTCTTTAAGACACTAACTTTTAAACTTTTCACTTTTACATAAAAACTGTCACAAAAAATTTTATATGGCGAAATTAAGAAGAAGATGACTCAAGTATACAATTGACTCATTTACAACTAATCGTTCTATGAAAATGTGATTTCTGCTTCTCGAACAACCATGGAGCGTGAAAAACTCATTCCCGCCTAGTGAAGTTGTTTGAGCTTTAAAATTAATTTATTCTTTCGAAGGGTCATGTTACTCATGTATTTATCTACATGCATCATCACTATAATAATAATAATAATAATTTATGTAATTAGCGTGTTTAGCAAAGATGACACTCTTGACACGTGTTCACGAACTACTTGGTTTGAGTTAATTTGTCGTTATTATTAGTTGCTAATCAAATTAATCCTAATCTATATGAGAAAGAAGAAAATTATTATTATTTAATGGGTATGAATGAATTGTCGAGCGAGAAACAAAAGAGGCCGTCGATTGGAGGGTAGCTGTTGAAGAGACTCGTCGTAGGCTGTCTTTCTCCAACCTTTTTTTTCTTTATTTTTAGTAATAATAATAATTAGGAGACCCTAGCAACAACAATCTTCTTTAACACATAGTATTGTTAAAAATACAAATTTAAATAAATACATTTAAGAGATTTTTTTTTTTTTAAAAGTCCAGCGTATTAAGTGTATTTCGCTTATTTATGGTTACGTACTATATTTTGTTGAATGATAACAAAAATGCTTCATGTTGTTATAATTACATGAATTAATTGTCAATATTCGCCGTATTTCATAAAGTTTCTCTTATATGAATTTACAAGAGTTTAAAGTTTAAGATTAGTCAAATCATATTAAAGTCTTGAATTCGAATTTCACTATTCACTTAATTGTAAATTTTTTTTTTTATGTATTTGGTATTTGATAAAAAAAATATTTGACATGCATGCGATGGAGAAAAATAAAAAAATATATGATGCAATAAATACTCACCGTCTTTTAAGCAATTTAACATTTTAGATGAGATTTTTTTTTTTAAATGATAATCACGGGAAAAATAAGAGTGGAAGGCAAGCATTGAATTAATAAGACCTATTATTTTCATTAATCACTTAGAGTGCGTTTAATTACAAGCATGAAATTTTCATGAAAAGAAAATAAATTCTAGACAATCCAAATATTCAATTGTCTAAAACTTATTTGTATGAAAATTGTCGATTAAATGTGTTTGATTGATTTAATTTTTAACTTAGAAAATATTATGCCCATGTTTAAGTCACATTCTAGGGAAAAATGCATTATCATGTTAAATCAATGGAAAATGTGTTGCTAAAAAATAAGAAAATTTTTTAGATTTGCGTGTAATATTATTTTATTGAAGAATGTGATTAAAATGATGTTAAATCACTGTTGAAGAATGTATTTTTTAAAAATAATGTGACTCAAACAATCCCTATATATGTCCATTTTTATTGGTAGGTAGATAAAAGAGTGTGAATAGATGTGAGAGAAAGGGAGAGTGAATTCTATGGAAAATAAAATCCTACTTCCTCAAAAGAAAATATTTTCCTTGATTTTGAGGAAAATATGGTCATATAATCAAAAGTAGACAAATGTTTTCCATGAAAAAATGTCAATCAAACGATACAAAGTAAGAATTTGAGTGAAAAGAACACATTTCTTATAAAAAATATTGACAATCAAACGCACCATTAATGATTGTTTGGCACCCTTTAAAATTTTAAATTATTTCTTATAGTATCATTTTTCACCATACGTTCACACAGTAAAATATTCTACACACAAATCAATAAAATTTCTTTACTTTTTAACTATCCATTTTTCAAAACATACTATTTAAAATTCTTTAACTTTTCAAATAATAGGCAACGAGGGCTTCATAAGTAGAGCAAGTCATTAAAACAGCACGTTAGGTTATAATCGAGTACTTTGATCATGTCATCAACGGACAATTCTATCGAAAAACATGTGATTCTCATTTCTTAGTGAAAACAAATATATTATAGTTGTCTTGCACTGAGTAGTCATGGGACCCATTGATTAAGATGGACACAATTGAGTAAGATCGGCGATATATTTCTGATCACAGCTTTAAGGCAACATTTTGTTGAACTTTTTGCCTTATTTTCAAGATTATATATGGCACTAAACATACGAATTATAATAATATTTAGAATTAAACTACTTTGCCCGAAAAATGGATGATCAAATTCTTGATATCCTCTCACATACACATGGGTCCCGTATGAATAAAAAAGGTCCAAAATAAAAAGTAGGCTCCGCTATTGTGAGGGTCGATCACTTCTTCTGTCAATCATTTTCAGTCACTGTAGCATGATTGTAACCTTTATATGTGAGGAAATCCTAACTTTTCAAGCAAGTTATTTGAGTTATAAACTTGATTGAGTTACAATAAGCTATTTAGATTCCTTATTCGATGAATTACCTGAGGTCGAAAACTATTTGTTTACATTTGAGGTGTATAATCCACCTTACAAAGATTGAATTACAAAGATCTCATGAAGCTTGCACGAGGAAAAAAAGGTTTTATGCGAAAAACGTCTCGAATGGAAAATAGCTTTTACTTTACATAACTTTTACTTTACATTGGTGAATTTTTTTCAAAAGCCCTTTTCAAGAATTGAAAAGCATAAATTGAATATTTTAAAGTTCTTTGTTTCCATCGTACTAGTTGGGTAGTCTGATCAATCAATTACACCAAGTCAAATTGATGTGAACCCTAGTGGATTACATGTTTTGTTTTGTTTCCCTTTCTTCTACATCTTTTGATAGATAAAAAACCTACAAGTCAAGTCTCGAAGCCTCTTTTCTTTTAATTTCTTTGTCTTTGGAAATTGTCTTAACTGTCTGTAAGCAAAATTTTGAATCTAAAAAACCATCAACACTTGAAATTAAAATCACGTTTCAAAGTTACGAAAATATATATATATATGGTAAAAGAAGTCTCTTTCTTTTAGGATAATTGACGATGTAAAGGTGCATTGGAGTTTTGATGTAGTAAAAGGACAGCCTGTTACAACCATTACGACCACCCTCTAATCCTAAAACTGTTCTTTCTTGTATTTTTCCCATTTTCTTTTGAAGTTTGAAATCCCAGGTTGTAATCAATTTAGATAGACTTCAACATATTTTAATAACCAGAGCTAAACGAGATTGAATAATATATATGAAATTTTAATATTGTGAGGTGTGAAGTCCTATCGAATTTGTAGTTCGAAGTAAAAAACACTCGTGAAATATCAAAGACCATGATGAATTATAGTGTTAATGATGGGATTGTGGAACATTATTATGATATATAAAAGGTAGACTGTGAATATATTTCTTAATAATTTAAAAAAAAAATTAAAGAGTTTAAAATATTGTAATTATTTACATATTTGTTTCTTAACTTTGTTTTAAACCTTTGTTTTGTAAGGATTAAAATTAGATTTTTAGTATATTTTGATAAAAATTGATTAATCGTAAGTTGTGGATTCAATAAAATATTTAGTTAAAATTAATCGTTGACTTTGACTTAGATTCAAATTTGAATTTTAGCCCCCGTTTGGTATCCATTTTTTTTTT